>NC_092097.1:49850800-49973300 GCF_045679555.1 Salvelinus alpinus
TCTGCCTTCTCTCCCCCTCCAGCCCTTCTCTAAGATGGCAGATAGCGCCCTCTCTCGCCTGGAGTCATGTCTTTTAGTGAGGCCGAGGCAGCCATGTGCGCTGACGGTAGGGTACCACTAACTGCATGCCCTCTCTGTACTCTTCTCTCTCTATGGGGTAGAGAAGGAGAGGGGTTTCTGAGAGAAGGAGAGATGGGGTTATGACAGAGAGAAGGAGATATGGGGTTATGACAGAGAGAAGGAGATATGGGGTTATGACAGAGAGAATGAGATATGGGTTTATGACAGAGAGAAGGAGATATGGGGTTATGACAGAGAGAGGGGGGGTTATGACAGAGAGAGAGAGAGGGGGTTATGACAGAGAGAGAGAGAGAGGGGGTTATGAGAGAGAGGGGGGGTTATGACAGATGGACAAAGAGAGAGGGGTTTATGACAGATAGACAAACAGAGAGAGACAGAGAGAGAGCAATGGTAGGTTACGGGGGGACTCTTTGGGGAGATTCACCTACTGCTCACCTCTTGGCCACAGTACAGTAGACTATATGATCACAGACATTGACCCTTTCTCTCTCAGCTCATTCACTGTCAAGCCACTAACACCTCTGTCTGATCAAAGCCAAATTACGTTGTTCCTCAAAAGAACAGACATGGAAACAACCACACATTCACAGCCCAGTAAGCTGTACAACATCAGAAATTCATACAGATGGGCCCAAAACAGCACAGATGAATATCAGAAAGCAACCTGTAACCAAAATATCCAAACACTCTTAGATAACTTTCTGGATACCACATTCACTCACAGTAAAGAAGGCATCAATCTAGCAGTACAAAACATCAACTATATATTCAGGCAAACGGCAAATGAAGCACAATTGAAATTGATAAAAAACAAAACAAAAAAGATCACAGATGACAACTGGTTTGATGCAGATTGTAAAATTATAAGGAAAAAACTTAGAACACTATCCAACCAAAAGCACAGAGACTCAAATAATGGTGAATTACGCCTTCATTACTGTGAGACTTTAAAACTCTATAAACGTACACTCAGAACCAAAAAAGCACAGTACAACAGCAAGCAGCTGACACTAATTGAGGAGTCCATAAACACAAACAACTTCTGGCAAAATTGGAAAAAACTTTAAAAAATCTAAACAAGAGGAATTAGCGATACAAAATGGTGACATATGGACAAACCATTTTAAAACACTCTACAACACCGTTCAAATTGACACAAACGCAGAACAACGCCAAATTCATGAGAAGTTGAATGAATTAGAAAAAGCTATAAAGGACAATCAAAATCCACTGGACTCCCCAATTACTGACCAGGAGCTCTATAAGAAACTTCAGGCCCTCAAATTTAAAAAGGCATGCGGACCTGATGGCATCCTAAATGAGATGCTCAAACTCAGTAGTGCAAAATTTCAATTGGCTATATTAAAACTGTTTAATTTGATCCTGAGTGTAGGTTATTTCCCTGACATCTGGAATCAAGGACTCATAACCCCAATCTTTAAGAACAGAGACAAATTTGACCCTAACAGTTACAGAGGTATTTGTGTGAACAGTAACCTGGGGAAGGTTTTCTGTAGTATTATCAATGTAAGAGTTCTAAACTTCCTTAATAAGCACAATGTCTTGAGTAAAAGCCAAATTGGATTTATACCAAAACATCGCACAACTGATCATATTTACACCCTACACACCCTGATAGATAAACATGTCCACCAAAATAATACCAAAATATACGCTTGCTTTATCGACTTCCAAAAAGCATGTGATTCTATTTGGCATACAGGACTGTTCTACAAAGTTATTGAAAGTGGTGTAGGGGGTAAAACATATGACATAATTAAATCAATGTATACTGGCAATACATGCAGCATTAAAATTGGTATGAAAATAACAGAATTTTTTAACCAGGGGCAGGGCCTTCGCCAGGGTTGCAATCTGAGCCCTGCACTCTTCAATATTTACATTAATGAATTGGCCACTATTCTAGAAAAATCCTCAGCCCCTGGTGTTAGTCTCCACAATTCAGAAGTTAAATGCCTACTCTTCGCAGATGACCTATGCCTGCTGTCACCCACAGCACATGGCCTACAGCAGAGCCTGGACCTGCTAGAGCAGTACTCTGGGCCCTGGCAGTAAACCCCAAAAAGACTAAAATACTGATTTTCCAGAGAAGATCCAGATCTCAGGGAATTAGACCAAAGTTCTCAATTGGTACAAAATATATAGAGTACTGTACACACTACAATTACTTAGGTTTAAAAATAAGCTCAACTGGACACCTTAATGAGGCAGTGAATGAACTGAGAGAGAAAGCACGCAGGGCATTCTACGCCATTAAAAAGCAAATTCAAATTGAAATACCTATTAAAATTTGGCTAAAACTAATTGAATATGTCATTGAACCAATTGCACTTTATGGCAGCGAGGTGTGGGGTCCACTTGCAAAACAAGATTTCATCAAATGGGACAAACACCCCATTGAAACCCTGCATGCAGAGTTCTGTAAGATTCTCCTACATGTCCAGAGGAAAACTACAAACAATGCATGCAGGGCAGAATTAGGCCAATATCCACTAATAATAAAAATTCAAAAAAGAGCAATTAAGTTTTGGAAACATCTAAAATACAGTGACCCCCTCTCATATCATTACCAAGCCCTGCAATGCCAAGAGCTGAGCAAAGAAAAGAGTCCCCTCATCCAGCTGGTCCTGGGGCTGAGTTCACAAACCTGTTCTACTAACACACTGAAGCCTCAAGACCAGAACATCCAATCAATCAGGATAAACCAAATTACAACACAGTCAAAACAAAACTACATTGCTTATTGGGAAACACAAGCACAAACACAAAGCAAAATGCAGTGCTATCTGGCCCTAAATCGACAGTACACCGTGGCTAAATATTTGACCATGGTTACTGATCAAAACCTTAGAAAAACCTTGATAAAGTACAGGCTCAGTGAGCACAGCCTTGCCATTGAGAAGGGTAGACACAGGAAAACCTGACTCCCTGTAGAGGAAAGGCTGTGCAACCACTGCACAACAGCAGAACCTGAGACAGAGCTGCATTTCCTGACAAAATGTAAAAAAATATAAAACAATTAGAGAGTGTCATTTTCCCAAATTTGAAACCCTTATTCAAGGTTTCAAAGACCTCTCTGATGAGGATAGGCTACTCGTCCTGATGGGGGAGGACGCAGAGAGCTGTGGGTTGGCAGCGCACTACATTGCTGCCTGCCATAAGTTGAGGGACAGTGTCTGACAGACCAATCAACCTGCACATGTACTCTACTGTATGCTTATTGTTATTGTTGAATGTATGGTTATTTTGACCCTTGGGTATTGTTTTTACTGTTGTTCCGTTGACAAAGTTGATTCTCGTTTTTTTATTTATTTTTATATTGTAAATATCCAAAATAAGCTTTGGCAATATGTACATTGTTACGTCATGCCAATAAAGCAAATTGAATTGAATTGAGAGAGACAGAGAGAGAGAGAGAGAGACAGAGAGAGAGAGATAGAGAGACAGACAGACAGTTAGAGAGAGAGACAGTTAGAGAGAGAGAGAGAGACAGTTAGAGAGACATAGAGAGACAGTTAGAGAGAGATAGACAGTTAGAGAGAGATAGACAGTTAGAGAGAGATAGAGAGACAGAGCGACAGAGAGAGACAGAGAGAGATAGAGAGACAGAGAGAGATAGAGAGACAGAGATGGACAGAGAGAGACAGTTAGAGAGAGATAGAGACAGACAGAAAGAGAGAGACAGTTAGAGAGAGATAGACAGAGACAGACAGAAAGAGAAATACAGTTAGAGAGAGATAGAGAGACAGAGAGCTGATTTCTAACTGCAGAAGGAGAATATTAAAAGCTTCTGCTGTATTTTGGTTCCAGCTCACGTCGACCCACACCAGAAATACATGCTGTTTAAAACTGTCCATTTTTGCAACATGTTGTGGGTTTTTTAGGGCATGTCATGTATTTTCATCCGTAATATCGGATATATTCACGGAAGAAAACTACACAAACTATACCGTATATTAATACACACAAATCACTACTATATTGTATAGAAATCAAGTCCCATACACACATCCACACACACATCCACACACACAACCACAGACAAGAATTTAGGCTGTTGTAAGACTTCCCCCGGATCCAAAGCCCAGGTCATTAAGACTCTTCTAGGATCCAAAGCCCAGGTCATTAAGACTCCTCTAGGATTCAAAGCCCAGGTCATTAACACTCCTCTAGGACCCAAAGCCTAGGTCATTAAGACTTCTCTAGGATTCAAAGCCCAGGTCATTAACACTCCTCTAGGACCCAAAGCCTAGGTCATTAACACTCCTCTAGGAACCAAAGCCCAGGTCAGTAACACTCCTCTAGGACCCAAAGCCCAGGTCATTAAGACTCCTCTAGGATCCAAAGCCCAGGTCATTAACACTCCTCTAGGAACCAAAGCCCAGGTCATTAACACTCCTCTAGGACCCAAAGCCCAGGTCATTTGATCGTTTGTTGTACAGTCTGGCAGCCTTCCTTACATAATCAATAATGAACAACTTGAGTCCTTTTGTGCAGTGTTGTGTTTGGCAGGGTAATATATCCTAAATGAGGGTGTTCCACACAACTCCCATATACTTTATTTCTCCCTGGCCCATCTCTCCTGATATGAAATGAATTAAAATGCCAACATCAAAGGAACAATGATGAATTTCTGAAAATAAGTGATGGTCCTCAGACATTCTGCCTTTTTATCATTGACCATGTTCTCTTCTTATCTGTGGTCAACCTCATACTGTCCATGCAGACTGTAACTAGAGCTTACAGGGGCAATCAGCAAGTACTTAGTGAACCAAGCTTTCACATTGGTGGAAGAATACAGTCCCTGTTTAGTACAGATCTGAAATTTCATTTCTCAAAAGTGAAATGTCATCAACGGTCCCAAAGATGGTGTTATAACATTGATGATGTACTCACTATTCCAAATGTAAGAGACAGAGTATGATATGGTGCTGCATAAGGTCAATCACATTTCATAACACAATCATATAAACTGCATACTGAAATCCCTATGAATTTTGCTGTCTCCAGTACTACTCTCTGTTCATCATATATGCAGTCACTTTAACCATACCTACATGTACATACTACCTCAATAAGCCTGACTAACCGGTGTCTGTATATAGCCTTGCTACTCTTATTTTCAAATGTCTTTTTACTGTTGTTTTATTTCTTTACTTACCTACACACACACACACACACACACACACACACACACACACACACACACACACACACACACACACACACACACACACACACACACACACACACACACACACACACACACACACACACACACACACACACACACACACATACTTTTTTTTCGCACTATTGGTTAGAGCCTGTAAGTAAGCATTTCACTGTAAGGTCTACACCTGTTGTATTCGGCGCACGTGACAAATAAACTTTGATTTGATTTGATTGATTGAAAAAGCTCATCAACTTGGAATGTATCTAATAGACGGTGCATTCAGAAAGTATTCAGACCCCTTGGCTTTTTCCACTTTGTTACATTACAGCCTTATTCTAAAATGTATTAAATAGTTTTTTCCCCCCGTCATCAGTCTACACACAATACCACATAATGACAAAGCAAAAAAGGCCCTGCGATAGACTGGCGTCCTGCCTAGGAGGTGTACTTCTACATCAAGCTGTCTGACGCTATAGCAACAGAAGAGAGGCTCCTGCTCCTATGAGCCATTCTGGCTCGCACAAGCCAAGGCTACTTAATTGCTTACAATATACTGTATAAGGTATATCCTAATATCCTAATATAATTTGGAAACCACCTCATTGAAATCTCCTATATATCCCTGTGACATCACAGACAGCGCTAAACAGCAGACTGGCCAGCAGAGTGACTTTCCCATGATTACTTATTAATGGTGATGAGGTGTCTGGCGCGTCACCACTCAAGAGCATGTCATGTTCCTGGCAGGGGCCTCTTGGAGATTTCCTGTCACTTGGAGGCCCCCGGAGAATCCCCCCCCCCCCCCATCCTCACCTGTCTCCATTTCCCGTACTGCCAGTCAATGTCACAGCCGCTTCTTTTACCACATCTTGGCTAAATTGCTCTGTGAGTTGGCATGTCATTCCATTTCAGCAGATATCAATGAATAGATGATGTGACCTTAAGTGGAGCGGGATTCTGAGCAACTTAAAATTTTTGGTAGGCTGTATTTAAGCAATAAGGCCCGAGGGGGTGTGGAATACGTATGACCAATATACCACGGCTAAGTGCTGTTCTAAGGCACGACGCCAAGTGCAGTGCCTGGATACACCCCTTAGCTGTGGTATATTGGCCAAATACCACACCCCCTCGGGCCTTATTGCTTAAATACAGTCTCCCAAAAATGCATAAACAGACAGAACCCGAGGGAATGTGGATATAGCTTTAGGGGTCTCGTTACAGAGCCACAAGATTGAATGGTGACACTATCAGAGTGTTAAGTGGAGTCCACTTATGGTGTGTGCCGGCGGGTTTCAGGGTCAATTCCCTCTCAATCCCAGGCAATTCAGGGATTGAATTCCAAATCAAATCAAATCAACGTTTATTTGTCACGTGCGCCGAATACAACAGGTGTAGATATTACAGTGAAATGCTTACTTACAGGCTCTAACCAATAGTGCAAAAAAGGTATTAGGTGAACAATAGGTAAGTAAAGAAATAAAACAACAGTAAAAGGACAGGCTATATACAGTAGCGAGGCTATCAAAGTAGCGAGGCTACATACAGACACCGGTTAGTCAGGCTGATTGATGTAGTATGTACATGTAGATATGGTTAAAGTGACTATGCATATATGATGAACAGAAAGTAGCAGTAGCGTAAAAGAGGGTTTGGTGGGTGGTGGGTGGGACACAATGCAGATAGCCCGGTTAGCCAATGTGCTGGAGCACTGGTTGGTTGGCCCAATTGAGGTAGTATGTACATTAATGTATAGTTAAAGTGACTATGCATATATGATAAACAGAGAGCAGCAGCAGCGTAAAAAGTGGGGTTGGGGGGGGCACAATGCAAATAGTCCGGGTAGCCACTTGATTACCTGTTCAGGAGTCTTATGGCTTGGGGGTAAAAACTATTGAGAAGCCTTTTTGTCCTAGACTTGGCACTCCGGTACCGCTTGCCATGTGGTAGTAGAGAGAACAGTCTATGACTGGGGTGGCTGGGGTCTTTGACAATTGTTAGGGCCTTCCTCTGACACCGTCTGGTATAGAGGTCCTGGATGGCAGGCAACTTAGCCCCAGTGATGTAATGGGCCGTACGCACTACCCTCTGTAGTGCCTTGCGGTCAGAGGCCGAGCAATTGCCGTACCAGGCAGTGATGCAACCAGTCAGGATTCTCTCGATGTTGCAGCTGTAGAACCTTTTGAGGATCTCAGGACCCATGCCAAATCTTTTTAGTTTCCTGAATAGGCTTTGTCGTGCCCTCTTCACGACTGTCTTGGTGTGTTTGGACCATTCTAGTTTGTTGTTGATGTGGACACCAAGGAACTTGAAGCTCTAAACCTGCTCCACTACAGCCCCGTCGATGAGAATGGGGGCGTGCTCGATCCTCCTTTTTCTGTAGTCCACAATAGTATTGGTTACTTTGAGGGATAGGTTGCTATTCTGGCACCACCCGGCCAGGTCTCTGACCTCCTCCCTATAGGCTGTCTTGACGTTATCGATGATCAGGCCTAACACTGTTGTGTTGTCTGCAAACTTAATGATGGTGTTGGAGTCGTGCCTGGCCATGCAGTCGTGGGTGAACAGGGAGTACAGGAGGGGACTGAGCACGCACCCCTGGGGAGCTCCAGTTTTGAGGATCAGCGTGGCAGATGTGTTGCTACCTACCCTCACCACCTCGGGGCGGCCCGTCAGGAAGTCCAGGATCCAGTTGCAGAGGGTGGTGTTTAGTCCCAGGATCCTTAGCTTAGTGATGAGCTTTGAGGGCACTATGGTGTTGAACGCTGAGCTGTAGTCAATGAATAGCATTCTCACATAGGTGTTCCTTTTGTCCAGGTGGGAAAGGGCAGTGTGAAGTGCAATAGAGATTGCATCATCTGTGGATCTGTTTGGGCGGTATGCAAATTGGAGTGGGTCTAGGGTTTCTGGGATAATGGTGTTGATGTGAGCCATTACCAACCTTTCAAAGCATTTCGTGGCTACGGACGTGAGTGCTACGGGTCTGTAGTCATTTAGGCAGGTTGCCTTTGTGTTCTTGGGCACAGGGACTATGGTGGTCTGCTTGAAACATGTTGGTATTACAGACTCAATCAGGGACATAATGAAAATGTCAGTGAAGACACCTGCCAGTTGGTCAGCACATGCCCGGAGCACACGTCCTGGTAATCCGTCTGGCCCCCGTAGCCTTGTGTATGTTGACCTGTTTAAAGGTCTTACTCACGTCGGTTACGGAGAGCGTGATCACACAGTCGTACGGAACAGCTGATGCTCTCATGCATGCCTCAGTGTTGCTTGCCTCGAAGCGAGCATAGAAGTGATTTAGCTCGTCTGGTAGGCTCGTGTCACTGGGCAGCTCGCGGCTGTGCTTCCCTTTGTAGTCTGTAATAGTTTGCAAGCCCTGCCACATAAGACGAGCGTCGGAGCCGGTGTAGTATGATTCAATCTTAGCCCTGTATTGACGCTTTGCTTGTTTGACGGTTCGTCGCAGGGCATAGCAGGATTTCTTGTAATCTTCCGGGTTAGAGTCCCGCACCTTGAAAGCGGCAGCTCTACCCTTTAGCTCAGTGCAAATGTTGCCTGTAATCCATGGCTTCTGGTTGGGGTATGCACGTACAGTCTCTGTGGGGACGACGTCCTCGATGCACTTATTGATAAAGCCAGTGACTGATGTGGTGTATTCCTCAATGTCATCAGAAGAATCCCGGAACATGTTCCAGTCTGTGATAGCAAAACAGTCCTGTAGTTTAGCATTTGCTTCATCTGACCAATTTTTATAGACCGAGTCACTAGTGCTTCTTGCTTTAATTTTTGCTTGTAAGCAGCTTTGTACGCGTCTCTGTGTGTGGAGTACAGGTGATCTAGAATTGTTTTCCCTCTGGTTGCACATTTAACATGTTGATAGAAATTTGGTAGAAGTGATTTAAGTTTCCCTGCATTAAAGAATTGCACTTCGTACAGAGAGATGCCATGTACAATTCAACTGACAGGATTTGAAATGGAACTGGCCCAAAAGTTTTTCCCCATTATAGTGCATGGACAAATGGCTTAAGTTCATCTGCATTAGCTTCCTCATCATTCCTCCCCTCTAGCTTCCTCATCATTCCTCCCCTCTAGCTTCCTCATCATTCCTCCCCTCTAGCTTCCTCATCATTCCTCCCCTCTAACTACCTCATCATTCCCCCCCTCTAGCTACCTCATCATTCTTCACCTCTAGCTACCTCATCATTCCCCCCCTCTAGCTACCTCATCATTCTTCACCTCTAGCTTCCTCATCATTCCTCCCCTCTAGCTTCCTCATCATTCCTCCCCTCTAGCTTCCTTATCATTCCTCCCCTCTAGCTTCCTCATCATTCTTCACCTCTAGCTACCTCATCATTCCTCCCCTCTAGCTTCCTCATCATTCTTCACCTCTAGCTTCCTCATCATTCCTCCCCTCTAGCTTCCTCATCATTCCTCCCCTCTAGCTACCTCATCATTCCTCCCCTCTAGCTTCCTCATCATTCCTCCCCTCTAGCTTCCTCATCATTCCTCCCCTCTAGCTTCCTCATCATTCCTCCCCTCTAGCTTCCTCATCATTCTTCACCTCTAGCTACCTCATCATTCCTCCCCTCTAGCTTCCTCATCATTCCTCCCCTCTAGCTTCCTCATCATTCCTCCCCTCTAGCTTCCTCATCATTCCTCCCCTCTAGCTTCCTCATCATTCCTCCCCTCTAGCTTCCTCATCATTCCTCCCCTCTAGCTTCCTCATCATTCCTCCCCTCTAGCTTCCTCATCATTCTTCACCTCTAGCTACCTCATCATTCCTCCCCTCTAGCTTCCTCATCATTCCTCCCCTCTAGCTTCCTCATCATTCCTCCCCTCTAGCTTCCTCATCATTCCTCCCATCTAGCTTCCTCGTCATTCCTCCCCTCTAGCTTCCTCATCATTCTTCACCTCTAGCTTCCTCATCATTCCTCCCCTCTAGCTTCCTCATCATTCCTCCCCTCTAGCTTCCTCATCATTCCTCATCAATAATTTGTTCTTAACTGACTTGCTTAGTTAAATAAAAGTTAAATAAAAAAAAAAAAAATTCCTCCCTTCTAGCTACCTCATCATTCTTCGTCATTCCTCCCATCTAGCTACCCCAGCTAGCACATTTGGTTCTTGGAAGTTGTGGGAACGTACGTTTTTGGTTTCCCATTGGTTCTGGGGACGAAGCCATACGTTTCCTGACCGATAATCCGGAATGTTTTTTAAACGTTCTGAGAACAGACGTGAACATTTTTGCCTGTTCTGGGAATGTAAATGTTTGAACTCTTAGGAAACGTTCTGTTAAAGTAATGAAATACCAAGAAAATAACGTTATTTTGTCAAGTTCCTTAAATGAGCTGAGAATGTTCCAAAGACAGGCAACTATCCTGCACCATTCCCAGAACTTTGTGGGAAGGTTGTATGTAAATAAATAACCACAGGATAACCTCTCACCGAGCTCTAAGAAGCATGGTTCTCAGAATGTTACAGTATGTGCAAGCTGGGTACCTCATCCATTCCTCCCCTTTCGTTCAGCCCAGAGGTGTGCTGCTCCCTGCTCATCCGTGTACCATAATGGAGCTGTGGGTTATCAGTGACCCAGATTGCTACAACAGTAGGTGAATGATATCCGGTCAGCATTACTATGCAGTCTTAACTGTAGTAATCACGTGGGTGCAGACTATAGAATGCAAGTCTAAGGCAGACCTCGGTGCTAGCTATTACGCTCTGTGAAAATTGTCAGATCGGTGGAAACCCAAACTGGTCAAATTTCTTGTCCCCCAACCCCCCCAAAAAGTTGCTTGCTCCAGGAAAAACCTCCCCCCTCAGTCCTGTGTGATCTATTCATCTTTATTATGGGTTTTCACGTAACTTGGACATGCTAAGCCAGTGGAGGTTGGGTCTAGGTGCAATTCTGGCACAACAGAGACATCCTCTGTCTTGGTGAACAAAGGTTACAAAGTCAGACAGACAAATAGTTCCAGGTAATCTGCTTTTCAACATTAAAGGGCCTATACAGTGAACTATGCACATTTATGAGAATGAATGCTATGGAGACGAAAATAACAGCATTGACTCTATAGTATGCATTTAAACGTTTTGAACTTGTCTGAATACAAGGATTGAAATAATTACAAGGCTGTTTAATTGATTGACTGACATGACAGTCTTGAGTGGTCCAAAAGCAAACCATCACCGACACTTAAACAACACTGGGCTATTTGAACACACGCGGACACGCAAAGTCTACAAATGCCTACACAGGACCATAAATAGACACAGTATGTAGCTCATCTCTCTCATACTCCCTTTATTTCTGTCTCTCTCTTCCCTCTCTCTTCTCTGTCTCTTCTCTCTCTTCTCTCTGTCTCTCTCTTCCCTCTCTCTGTCTCTCTCTTCCCTCTCTCTTCTCTCTGTCTCTCTCTTCCCTCTTCCCTCTATCTTCTCTCTCTCTTCTCTCTGTCTCTCTCTTCCCTCTGTCTCTCTGTCTCTCTCTTCCCTCTGTCTCTCTGTCTCTCTCTTCCCTCTGTCTCTCTGTCTCTCTCTTCCCTCTGTCTCTCTGTCTCTCTCTTCCCTCTCTCTTCTCTCTCTTCTCTCTGTCTCTCTCTTCCCTCTCTCTTCCCTCTCTCTTCTCTCTCTCTTCTCTCTGTCTCTCTCTTCCCTCTCTCTTCTCTCTCTCTCTTCTCTCTGTCTCTCTCTTCCCTCTGTCTCTCTGTCTCTCTCTTCCCTCTCTCTTCTCTCTCTCTTCTCTCTGTCTCTCTCTTCCCTCTCTCTTCTCTCTGTCTTCTCTCTGTCTCTCTCTTCCCTCTCTCTATCTCTCTCTTCCCTCTCTCTTCTCTCTGTCTCTCTCTTCCCTCTCTCTTCTCTCTCTCTCTCTTCCCTCTATCTTCTCTCTCTCTCTCTTCCCTCTATCTTCTCTGGCTCTCTCTTCCCTCTCTCTTCTCTCTGTCTCTCTCTTCTCTCTCTCTCTCTTCCCTCTCTCTGTCTCTCTCTTCCCTCTCTCTTCTCTCTGACTCTCTCTTCTCTCTCTTCTCTCTCTCTTCTCTCTCTCTCTCTTCCCTCTGTCTCTCTGTCTCTCTCTTCCCTCTGTCTCTCTGTCTCTCTCTTCCCTCTCTCTTCTCTCTCTCTTCTCTATGTCTCTCTCTTCCCTCTCTCTTCCCTCTCTCTTCTCTCTCTCTTCTCTCTGTCTCTCTCTTCCCTCTCTCTTCTCTCTCTCTTCTCTCTGTCTCTCTCTTCCCTCTGTCTCTCTGTATCTCTCTTCCTTCTGTCTCTCTGTCTCTCTGTCTCTCTGTCTCTCTCTTCCCTCTCTCTTCTCTCTGTCTCTCTCTTCCCTCTCTCTTCCCTCTCTCTTCCCTCTCTCTCCTCTCTCTCTTCTCTCTGTCTCTCTCTTCCCTCTGTCTCTCTGTCTCTCTCTTCCCTCTGTCTCTCTGTCTCTCTGTCTCTCTCTTCCCTCTCTCTTCTCTCTCTCTTCTCTCTGTCTCTCTCTTCTCTCTGTCTCTCTCTCTGTCTCTCCTCTCTTCTCTCTGTCTCTCTCTTCTCTCTGTCTCTCTCTTCTCTCTGTCTCTCTCTCTGTCTCTCCTCTCTTCTCTCTGTCTCTCTCTTCTCTCTGTCTCTCTCTTCTCTCAATTCAATTCAATTCAATTCAATTTGCTTTATTGGCATGACGTAACAGTGTACATATTGCCAAAGCTTATTTACAATATAAAAAAGAGAATCCAAATTGTCAACGGGACAACAGTAACAACAATAACCAAGTGTCAAAATAACCATACATTGAACAATAACAATAAACATACAGTAGAGGACATGTGCAGGTTGATTGGTCTGTCTCTCTGTCTCTCTCTCTGTCTCTCCTCTCTTCTCTCTGTCTCTCTCTTCTCTCTGTCTCTCTCTTCCCTCTCTCTTCTCTCTGTCTCTCTTCACTCTCTCTTCTCTCTTCCCTCTCTGTCTCTCTCTTCTCTCTCTCCCCTCTCTCTTCTCTGTCTCTTCTCTGTCTCTTCTCTGTCTCTCTCTTCCCTCTCTCTTCTCTCTGTCTCTCTCTTCTTTCTCTCTCTCTTCCCTCTCTCTTCTCTCTGTCTCTCTCTTCTTTCTCTCTCTTCTTTCTCTCTTCTCTCTGTCTCTCTCTTCCCTCTCTCTTCTCTATGTCTCTCTCTACCCTCTCTCTTCTCTCTGTCTCTCTCTTCCCTCTCTTTTCTCTCTGTCTCTGTCTCTCTCTTCCCTCTCTCTTCTCTCTGTCTCTCTCTTCCCTCTCTTTTCTCTTTGTCTCTCTCACATGAATCTACTGACACACACAGGTTTCATATTGTGACATTTCCAGTGAACATCCAATGCTACAAATAATAACAATGTAACAACGCTCCCCTCTCCAACATACTATTGACAGAACAAAGCAATTTACACTTGTGGAAACCAAACAAGCCCCCCCCCCCCCCCATTATTATTAGTATGCCTGAGATCCAGCTGAATATGAATTTTAATGCAGCTCCGCCACGGAGGTTACGCCTTTGACACAGTCGCCCGCCAACCAACCATCCCAGAGCTGACAGCAGCTATTTTCTCTGATTGGCTAGAAATGAGATTGGCGGAAGAACGTAGGGAAAGAGCTAGCGTAGCTCCTAGCACATTGATGAATGTGTAGGCATTGTAATTTCCTCTTACGGCTTTGTGCCATACCGCTAGCTGGGCACATTGTTCATGTGTACACACATCGCCAGGCACAATATTATACACTATCTTTATAACTCTCTCATTCAACTCAGGCAAACTAGATGACACCTGCCCTGGTCCAAAGTAGTGCACTATATAAGGAATAGGGTCCCATAGGGCCCTGATCCAAAGTAGTGCACTATATAGGGAATAGGGTGCCATGTGGGGGGCAACCCAGATTACACGTGCTGGCAGAGTGAAGAGAGCCAGGGGATATAATGAGAGACAGCCTCGCATCAGAGACAGAGCCCGGTAGAGAAACACTGGAGCTGGGATAAGAAAAGGATTTGAACCAAAATGACCTCTCCGTAGACTAAGGCTGAGCGGCTGAGACCCCTCTGTAGACTACGGCTGAGACCTCTGCGGCTGAGACCTCTCCGTAGACTACGGCTGAGATCCCTGCGGCTGAGACCACTTCGTAGACTACAGCTGAGACCCCTCCATAGACTACGGCTGAGATCCCTGTGGCTGAGACCCCTTCGTAGACTACGGCTGAGACCCCTTCGTAGACTACGTTTGAGACCCCTCCGTAGACTGCGGCTGAGACCCCTACGGCTGAGACCTCTCCGTAGACTACGGCTGAGACCCCTTCGTAGACTACGTTTGAGACCCCTCCGTAGACTGCGGCTGAGACCCCTCCGTAGACTACGGCTGAGATCCCTACGGCTGAGACCCGTCCGTAGACTACGGCTGAGATCCCTATGGCTGAGACCTCTCCGTAGACTACGGCTGAGACCTCTCCGTAGACTACGGCTGAGACCCCTCCGTAGCCTGGGGCTGAGATTTCAAATGATTTGTTAACGTTGTCTGTTTGAGAGAGCATAGTGTCTGGGGAAAGAACAGTCGGTAAAGTGACTGACTGAACAGTGGTATTTATCCACAATCATTATGATCCTCAACATTCTAATTAAAATATACTGTATCTGGGACAAAACAGTTTTGATTTACATTTGGTTGAGTTGTCAACTAACGTGAATTCAACGTGAAATCAACCAAATCCCCATGTCATTGGATTTAGGTTTGCAAATTCAATTAGTTTCCCACGTTGACTCAACGTCATCACATGTATTTTTGGGTTTGAAATGACGTTGATTCAACCAGTGGGTTAACACTTGTCCTGCTTTCTCCAGCTCTCCTGGCAGCCCTGTAACTCAAACTCTGCCCAAATTCAAGTACTACTACTTCTTGACTCGCTCAATACAGAAGTGGTCAGATGACGCGGATCACTCTGAGGTGTATGATATTCTCTCTCTCTCTCTCTCTCTCTCTCTCTCTCTACCCCCCCTCCATTTGTTTTGTACACTGCTGCTACTCACTGTTTATTATCTATGCATAGTCACTTCACTCATACCTACATGTACAAATGACCTCTAACCTGTATCCCCGCACACTGACTCGGTACCGGTACCCCCTGTATATAGCCTCCACACTGACTCGGTACTGGTACCCCATGTATATAGCCTCCACACTGACTCGGTACCGGTACCCCATGTATATAGCCTCCACACTGACTCGGTACCGGTACCCCATGTATATAGCCTCCACACTGACTCGGTACCGGTACCCCCTGTATATAGCCTCCACACTGACTCGGTACCGGTACCCCATGTATATAGCCTCCACACTGACTCGGTACCGGTACCCCATGTATATAGCCTCCACACTGACTCGGTACCGGTACCCCATGTATATAGCCTCCACACTGACTCGGTACCGGTACCCCATGTATATAGCCTCGTTATGTTATTGTGTTACTTTTTATTATTTTTTACTTTCGTTTATTTGGTAAATATTTTCTTAACTCTTCTTGAACTGCACTGTTGGTTAAGGGCTTGTAAGTAAGCATTTCACTGTAAGGTCTACACTTGTTGTACTCTGCGCATGTGACAGAAAAAGTTTGATTTGATTTGATTCTACATCTGCGCACTCTCCAGTCCACCGGTCTTAGACCATGTTTAATTCACAGGGGAGCAACAGACAGACACTGTCAGGCAAGCCTCCACAGTTAGACGCACTGTGCTGTTATGCCAGTTAGCCAGGTGAAGTTAGCTACACTTGATCCCCATTGGATTTTCAACTTCATGGTCCTCCAGGTACATGGCAGCCTGGCAGCAGGGTACGGAGAAGAGCAGACCCTGTGCTGTTCAGTGCAACCACTAGGCAGAGGACAATCCTGCACAGGGACTGCCTAGAAGGGAAAGATGCATTCATTGGTGTGGAGCTTGACAGGTCCAGTGGGCTGCAGGACAGAAGTGAAGGACAGAGGGAGGGAGGAGGCTGTTTGGGACTGATTCCTTACTGTCACAATACAGAGGCGGATGCAAGATGCAAGCAACGATGGTTTAATGAAACAGTTTACAACATCAACAGGACAGACAGATTATACTCAGACGTAATCCAACCCAGGGCCTAGGGCGCATCCTCTGATGATAGCGTGCTGAGAAATCCAAGGGAGTGTGTCCGGCTGGGTAGGAAGGAGCACAGCAGATAATCCACACAAGGGCGGCGAGAGAATGAGCACTGACACACGACACAACCTCAGGGAAGAAACAACGATCTGACAACAAGAAACACAGGTTACAGAACCTACAAAGGGGAAGATAATTAATTCCAGCTGGCGCAGACAATCAGGCCAAGATAGGGAACCACGCCCACACAAACACAGGAGAGAGAGAGAGAGAGAGAGAGAGAGAAAGAGAGAGTTAGGCAGTGGATTCATGAACCGTGACAATACCCCCCCCCCTAGGAACGCCTCTTGGCGTTCCCAGACAAATTTACCTGTCGATTGAAATCATCGATAAGGGAGTGATCCAGAATGTCCCTAGCGGGTACCCAACTTCTCTCCTCCGGACCGTAACCCTCCCAGTCTACCAGGTACTGGAATCCGCGTCCCCTCCTTCTCGAGTTCAAAATCCGATTGACAGAAAAGGTGGTCTCCCCATCAACAAGTCGTGGCGGCGGGGGAACCGGGACCGGCGGGTTAATGCGTGCCTGAAACACCGGTTTTATCTTGGACACATGGAAGGTAGGATGAACTCTTCTATACGCCGGAGGAAGCTTGAGCCGAACCGCCACCGGACTAATGATCCTGGTTACCTTGAATGGCCCGATAAATTTGGGGGCAAGCTTGTTAGAAACGGATCGGAGTGGAATGTTCTTCGTGGAAAGCCACACTCTTTGTCCAACGACGTATACCGGAGGCTTCGACCGGTGGCGATCGGCCTTAGCCTTGGTGCGCGCCCCCACCCGGAGGAGAGTCTCACGGGCTCTGCTCCATACGTGACGGCACCTCTGGATGAAAGCGTGAGCGGAGGGAACAGTGACCTCGGACTCTGTACTGGGAAAGATAGGTGGCTGGTAACCTAAACTACACTCAAACGGAGAGAGACCCGTGGCTGCCACTGGCAACGAATTGTGAGCGTACTCAACCATAGAGAGTTGTTGACTCCAGGAAGAGGGGTTCTTAGAAACCAAACATCGCAACACTCTCTCCAAATCTTGGTTGGCCCTCTCCGTTTGACCGTTGCTCTGGGGATGAAACCCTGAAGAAAGACTGACACTTGCTCCCAGTAACCTACAAAACTCCTGCCAAAACTTGGACACAAATTGGGGCCCCCGGTCAGAAACTACGTCCATCGGCAGGCCATGTAAGCGAAAGACATGATCCACGACCGTTACCGCTGTTTCCTTGGCAGATGGTAATTTAGGCAAGGGAATAAAATGAGCCGCCTTCGAGAACCGGTCCACCACGGTCAACACAACCGTCTTGCCCTGGGAGGGCGGGAGACCGGTAACAAAATCTAGCGCAATGTGGGACCAGGGTCTCGAAGGGACCGACAGCGGTTGGAGTAACCCATCTGGGGGTCGATTAGAACTCTTCCCAGTGGCACAAACCGAGCAAGCCAAGACAAAACTGTGAATGTCACGAGCCATCAGCGGCCACCAAAAGCGTTGCTTCACTAAAAAGCTAGTACGGCTGACTCCTGGATGACACGCTACGTTGGAGCAATGCCCCCACCGAATAACATCGGACCGACACCCCTCCGGCACAAACAACCGATTAGGTGGGCAACCGGGCGGAGGCTCTACTCCTTCTAAGGCCGTTTTGACCCTCGATTCAACCTCCCATGTGAGAGTGGAGACCACTAGGGTCCCGGGTAGGATGCACTCGGGAGTGGATGGACGTTCGGAATGGTCAAAAATGCGAGAAAGGGAATCGGGTTTGACATTCTTGGAACCCGGGCGATACGAGAGCGAGAAGTCAAAACGTCCGAAAAAGAGTGCCCACCGCGCCTGCCTGGAGTTGAGTCGCTTGGCGGTTCTGATATATTCCAAATTCTTGTGATCGGTCCAAACTATAAAAGGTACCCCCGAACCCTCTAACCAATGGCGCCACTCCTCCAGTGCTAACTTCACTGCCAACAACTCTCTGTTGCCAATGTCGTAGTTGCGTTCCGCAGGTGATAACCGATGGGAAAGGAACGCGCAAGGGTGCATCTTGTCGTCCGAAGAGGAACGTTGGGAAAGTACCGCACCTACCCCCACCTCTGAAGCGTCCACCTCCACCACGAACTGACCCGAGGGATCGGGAGCTATGAGGATGGGAGCCGAAACAAAGCGGCTCTTGAGTTTGGTGAATGCAGCCTCGGCTGCATCGGACCACCTGAACGTCACTCTGGGGGAGGTTAAGGCGGTAAGAGAAGCGACTATCTGGCTAAAGTTGCGAACAAAACGCCGGTAGAAATTGGCAAATCCCAGAAACCTCTGTAGGGCCTTACGGGAATCTGGGCTTGGCCAATCCACCACAGCCTTAACCTTGTCAGGATCCATGTGAATACCTTCAGTCGAGACGATGTAACCTAGGAATGGAACGGATTGTGCCTGGAAAATGCATTTCTCCGCCTTGACAAAAAGTCCATTCTCCAACAACCTCTGAAGCACTCGTCTGACGTGCTGAACGTGTTCCTGGAGAGAAGAAGAAAAAATCAGTATGTCATCCAGGTAAACATATATGAACTGATCAATCATATCTCTCAGCACGTCATTGACGAGTGCCTGGAAAACCGCTGGGGAGTTGGATAACCCAAAAGGCATGACCAAATACTCGAAGTGCCCTCTGGGGGTGTTAAACGCGGTCTTCCATTCGTCCCCCCTCCTTATGCGAACCAAATGATAAGCATTACGTAAATCCAACTTAGTGAACACGGATGCTCCCTGTAACCTTTCAAAGGCTGAGGACATCAACGGTAAGGGATAGGTATTCTTCACTGTGATGTTATTCAACCCACGGTAATCAATGCAAGGACGCAGAGATCCGTCCTTCTTCCCCACAAAGAAGAACCCCGCCCCCGCTGGAGAAGAGGAAGGACGAATGAATCCAGATGCCAGAGAATCAGAGATGTATCTCTCCATAGCCTCTCTCTCAGGAACAGAGAGTGAATATAACTTGCCTTTAGGCGGAGACTCACCTGTCAATAATTCTATTGCACAGTCATAGGGACGATGCGGAGGAAGAGAAGCAGCACGGGACTTACTGAACACCTCCTTCAGGTCGAGGTATTCAACGGGCACGTTAGACAAATCCACTGCCTCCTCTAGAAACACAGAATCAGACACAGATGAACAAGCAGACACTAAACAGGACTCAAGACACTTGTTACTCCACATGGATATAGAGTTATGACCCCAGTCAACTCTGGGGTTGTGTTGGGTGAGCCAAGGGTGGCCGAGAACTACTTGTGCAAGGGGTGAGTCCATGAGTAGAAATGATAGTGTCTCAGTGTGATTGCCAGAAGTGATGAGTGTGATAGGTTCAGTGGTGTGAGAAATGTTGGCGAGTTCTTGACCATTGAGAGCGTTGACGGCTATCTTGTGCGTGAGTGAGGTGACAGGAATCTGGAGTTTGTGAGCGAGCTTGAAGTCCATGAAATTACCCTCTGCTCCTGAGTCCAGTAAAGCTTGGGTGTCGTGCGTGTGGGTGGCCCATCTTAGTCTTACCGGGAGGAGAGTAGATGATGAGGTCTTCTCTGTGGTGACACCACCCGATAGTAGCCTCATACTTACTACCGGGCCTGATCTTTTACCGGACAGGAGTGGATAAAGTGGCCCGCTCTACCACAGTAGAGACAAAGTCCTTGGGATCTCCGCCTCTCCCTCTCCTCCCGGGAGAGGCGAGCTCTCCCCACCTGCATGGGTTCGTGAGCGGAGGCTGAACTGGCCGTGTTCCCGCTGCTGGCATGCCAACCCTCCGTGTCGTTATACGGTCTGTTAGGGCATGCTCGGCGGCCAATACGACTCAGACGAGCGTCGACCCTCAATGCTAGTTCCACTAGTCCATTTAAACTCCTGGGAAGGTCCAGAACATAAATCTCCTTCTGGATCCGGTCCTCCAGCCCATGCAGGAACATGTCCCACTGCGCCTCCTCGTTCCACTGACATTCTGCGGCCAGAGTGCGGAAGTGAATGGAGTATTCCGATACTGAACGGTCTCCTTGGCGAAGGTCAGCGAGTAGTCTGGCCGCCTCCCTACCCGCCACGGCCCGATCGAAGACCCTTCTCATCTCCTCGGAGAGTGTCTGGAAAGAGGTGCAGCATGGGTCCTGGTTCGCCCACACCGCCGATCCCCAAAGGGCCGCTTTGCCTGATAGCAGGGTGAGTACGAATGCTACCTTAGACTGTTCACGGTTGAAGGTCCGTGGCTGCAACGAGAAATGCATGGAACATCTCGTCAGAAAAGCTCTGCAATAGTCAGGATCACCTGAATAACCCTCTGGTGTCGGTAGCCGTGGCTCTAGCTGGGAATCCGGCTCTGGCGGGGCGGGTTGAACTGCCGGTGTAGGTGGCGCAGCGAGACCCCCCAGATGTTGTAATTGTTGGGTCAGCTGGGATACCTGCGTCGCAATGGCTTGTACTGCCCGACCTGTGCTGGAGATGTTCTCCTCTTGTTGATCCATTCTCGTGATACTGCGGGAAATGAATTCGGTCAGACTCGTTGAACTCGCTGCATCCATGGTAGGGTCAGATCGTTCTGTCACAATACAGAGGCGGATGCAAGATGCAAGCAACGATGGTTTAATGAAACAGTTTACAACATCAACAGGACAGACAGATTATACTCAGACGTAATCCAACCCAGGGCCTAGGGCGCATCCTCTGATGATAGCGTGCTGAGAAATCCAAGGGAGTGTGTCCGGCTGGGTAGGAAGGAGCACAGCAGATAATCCACACAAGGGCGGCGAGAGAATGAGCACTGACACACGACACAACCTCAGGGAAGAAACAACGATCTGACAACAAGAAACACAGGTTACAGAACCTATAAAGGGGAAGATAATTAATTCCAGCTGGCGCAGACAATCAGGCCAAGATAGGGAACCACGCCCACACAAACACAGGAGAGAGAGAGAGAGAGAGAGAGAGAGAAAAGAGAGAGTGAGGCAGTGGATTCATGAACCGTGACACTTACACACCGGTAGAATAAATGCCTGCAGAGCAACACCTCAACTCCTTTACTTTTTTTCAAGCTGTGCAAGGTGGGAGGGGAGAAGAGGGTGGAGGGGGAAGGAGGGAGTGTGGGAGGAAGGAGAGAGGAGCAAAGGCAGAGAAGGGGGATCAATATATTTTCATGATGTCATATATTTAAAATTCACCTTCACTTCTCACATGGCAGCGAACCAATTTATCTCGGAAGCACATTTCCGCACCGGTGTCAAAGCGGTGCCAAAGCGGTGCCAAAGCGGTGTCAAAGCGGTGCCAAAGCGGTGCCAATTCTGGACGCAGAGCCAAACACTATTACACTTTTATTACACTGGGCACATAATGTGCTCCTGATAGCAGGGGAATGAGATGCCCGTGCTACACAAAAGGTCAAATAGGGGTGCTTATATTTGTCCTGTTTCACTGCATGTACCAGTGGGTAACCTGTACCAGTGGGTAACCTGTACCAGTGGGTAACCTGTACCAGTGGGTAACCTGTACCAGTGGGTAACCTGTACCAGTGGGTAACCTGTACCAGTGGGTAACCTGTACAAGTGTGTAACCTGTACCAGTGGGTAACCTGTACCAGTGGGTAACCTGTACGAGTGGGTAACCTGTACCAGTGGGTAACCTGTACCAGTGGGTAACCTGTACCAGTGGGTAACCTGTACCAGTGGGTAACCTGTACCAGTGGGTAACCTGTACAAGTGTGTAACCTGTACCAGTGGGTAACCTGTACCAGTGGGTAACCTGTACCAGTGGGTAACCTGTACCAGTGGGTAACCTGTACCAGTGGGTAACCTGTACGAGTGGGTAACCTGTACGAGTGGGTAACCTGTACAAGTGGGTAACCTGTACCAGTGGGTAACCTGTACGAGTGGGTAACCTGTACCAGTGGGTAACCTGTACGAATGGGTAACCTGTACCAGTGTGTAACCTGTACGAGTGGGTAACCTGTACCACTGGGTAACCTGTACGAGTGGGTAACCTGTACGAGTGGGTAACCTGTACCAGTGGGTAACCTGTACGAATGGGTAACCTGTACCAGTGGGTAACCTGTACGAGTGGGTAACCTGTACCAGTGGGTAACCTGTACGAGTGGGTAACCTGTACCAGTGGGTAACCTGTACCAGTGGGTAACCTGTACCAGTGGGTAACCTGTACCAGTGGGTAACCTGTACCAGTGGGTAACCTGTACGAGTGGGTAACCTGTACGAGTGGGTAACTTGTACCAGTGGGTAATCTGTACCAGTGGGTAACCTGTACCAGTGGGTAACCTGTACGAATGGGTAACCTGTACCAGTGGGTAACCTGTACGAATGGGTAACCTGTACGAGTGGGTAACCTGTACCAGTGGGTAACCTGTACCAGTGGGTAACCTGTAACAGTGGGTAACCTGTACGAATGGGTAACCTGTACCAGTGGGTAACCTGTACCAGTGGGTAACCTGTACCAGTGGGTAACCTGTACGAGTGGGTAACCTGTACAAGTGGGTAACCTGTACCAGTGGGTAACCTGTACCAGTGGGTAACCTGTACCAGTGGGTAACCTGTACGAATGGGTAACCTGTACCAGTGGGTAACCTGTACCAGTGGGTAACCTGTACGAAGTGGGTAACCTGTACCAGTGGGTAACCTGTACCAGTGGGTAACCTGTACGAGTGGGTAATCTGTAACCAGTGGGTAACCTGTACGAGTGGGTAACCTGTAACCAGTGGGTAACCTGTACGAGTGGGTAATCTGTAACCAGTGGGTAACCTGTACGAGTGGGTAACCTGTACGAGTGGGTAACCTGTACCAGTGGGTAACCTGTACGAGTGGGTAACCTGTACCAGTGTCAGGTGTGAAACGGGAATTAGTTTTTTGCATATCCCAACTCCCCCTGAGACACCCTCAGAGAGTGGGGTCAGAGCCAGGGATCAGACATTCTTGACGGAGACTCCGGAGCAATTAGGGTTATGAATATAGATATTTTTTATTTTATTTTAACAAGGAAGACATATTGAGACCTAGGTCTCTTTTCCAAATGCCCCCTGTATAATACAATATAAATATACACATTATACACAATATATATACAGTTGAAGTCGGAAGTTTACATACACTTAGGTTGGAGTCATTAAATCTCATTTTTCAACCACTCCACAAATTTCTTGTTAACAAACTATAGTCTTGGCAAGTCGGTTAGGACATCTACTTTGTGCATGACACAAATAATTTTTCCAACAATTGTTTACAGACAGATTATTTAACTTATAACTCACTGTAAATGTGTAGACCTCCACAAGTCTGGTTCATCCTTGGGAGCAATTTCCAAACGTCTGAAGGTACCACGTTCATCTGTACAAACAATAGTACGCAAGTATAAACACCATAGGACCACGCAGCCGTCATACCGTTCAGGAAGGAGACGCGTTTTGTCTCCTAGAGATGAGTGTACTTTGGTGCGAAAAGTGCAAATAAATCCCAGAACAACAGCAAAGGACCTTGTGAAGATGCTGGAGGAAACAGGTACAAAAGTATCTATATCCACAGTAAAACGAGTCCTATATCGACATAACCTGAAAGGCCGCTCAGCAAGGAAGAAGCCACTGCTCCAAAACCACCATAAAAAAGCCAGACTATGGTTTGCAACTGCACATGGGGACAAAGATCGTACTTTTTGGAGAAATGTCCTCTGGTCTGATGAAACAAAATCAGAACTGTTTGGCCATAATGACCATCGTTACGTTTGGAGGAAAAAGGGGGAGGCTTGTAAGCTGAAGAACACCATCCCAACCGTGAAGCACGGGGTGGCAGCATCATGTTGCGGGGGTACTTTGCTGCAGGAAGGACTGGTGCTTTCACAAAATAGATGGCATCATGAGGGGGGGAAAGGATGTGGATATATTGAAGCAACATCTCAAGACATCAGTCAGGAAGTTAAACCTTGGTCGCAAATGGGTCTTCCAAATGGACAATGACCCCAAGCATACTTCCAAAGTTGTGGAAAAATGGCTGACCTCAATCCTATAGAAAATTTGTGGGCAGAACTGAAAAAGCGTGTACGAGCAAGGAGGACTAGAAACCTGACTCAGTTGCACAAGCTCTGTCAGGAGGAATGGGCCAAAATTCACCCAACTTATTGTGGGAAGCTTGTGGAAGGCTACCCAAAATGTTTGACCCAAGTTAAGCAATTTAAAGGCAATGCTACCAAATACTAATTGAGTGTATGTAAACTTCTGACCCACTGGGAATGTGATGAAATAAATAAAAGCTGAGATAAATACTCTACTCTACTATTATTCTGACATTTCACATTCTTAAAATAAAGTAGTGATCTTAACTGACCTAAAACAGGGAATTTTTACTAGGATTAAATGTCAGGAATTGTGAAAAACTGAGTTTAAATGTATTTTGTTAAGGTGTGTATGTAAGCTTCCGACTTCAACTGTATATATGCACACAAATTAAAATACAAAACACAGTCATGGTAAGCACAAATAAAACATCACAAATCACCCAGAAAAATAGTTACATTCCTCCACAAATAAGTTCCCAATCAATACTTTAAATTGGCCAAACAGCACCAGAACATCAAGATTAAATGTATTTTTGATCCAGTAATACGGTGCTAAAGTGGTTGTAGTAGAAGTGCTATATGCTTTACATTAAAAACACATTTCTCCGATAAAAAATTGCCAAGTTGTACATTTACCAAGGATTCAAGAATCTTAGCTACACAAGGAAGTCTAGAAACGAGGTAATAATGATTAAGATCACTACTATCCCCGCCCTTATGGAAAGGAATATTTCCTGATAATAATGTTACATAAAAAATGTGGGTTATTGAGCCAACAATGATGGGCGCTACACACTTAAGTAGTCCAGGATCCAATTGGTCGGCCCCTGTGGATTTTCTTGTTGTCTATTGCTAGCAAAGCATTCAGGACCTATTTTTTATGTAAATAGCCTTTAAAAAACGCTTTGACTATAATTTCTCTTATTATTCATCAAGTTTCCCCTATCAGCATCCAGCCCAATATCATTGTGAATAGGCTAAGAAGTTCTTTCAACGAGATAGCCTGCTGAAATAAAAATGGTGATTAAATGCAATGATGGTATTTTTTTCCATAATGAGGCCAGTGTCTTGTTTAATTTGATGTGGCAGAGAAGAGGAAGTAGAATCCTTCAGCGATTTGACAGTTTTCCAGAATTTAGCAGGTTCCCATTACAATTCGAAAGAGCAGTTACATAATAATCAGATTTAGCCTTTTTGATTTTTTACACAATGATTCCTCAGTTGCTTAAAAGCTTGCCAGTCCAGGCTAAGCCTGTGTTCCTGGCCTTGACCCAAGCATCATCTCTTCTAGAATTCCTGATAAACCCTTCATTTTTTGAAGGGAAAATTATTATCCACAATAGTATTAAAGACATCTACAAAGAGGTGTCGTGGCTGAATCAGAATTAGTTAGGTAACATAGATAGATAAGATGTTATCTTCATCATATGCTTGTGAGATACTTGTCATTAGAATGGTTCCCTTTGGACTATAGGGTTGGCAGTTGCATTTTCCCTTCTCAGCTAGGGCTTAGTCACTTGGGGCCCAGAGAGGGGAGAGGTCAGGCTTGTCTTCATATGTCAATGTATCTGTTAAACCATGTGATGCTATGAAGAATATCAGAAGGGGAGGAGGAGGCTTGGAAATGTGTCTGTAACTATTGTATGTCCCCTCTGAGGTTGCCCCTATCTTGACCTAGTATATGACCTAAGAGGCTCACTGTCTTTTCTGAGCTTATCCAGGTGGGGGTGTATTTGAGATGGGAGTATCTAGAATTGACAATTGATATATGCCATTGGATGAGGTAATGTTTTGGTACCAAGCACGAGATTGAAATCTCGTTTTAGGAGACCAAACTGAACGATAATTTATAGCTAATGCTATCTAGATACGGGATACTCCTCTTTCAAGTAAAAGGTTCTTTGTAATATTCCTAAGATCTGTTATTTGTCATGTAAGTTAGAAGGGGGTGTATCCTAACCCTAACCCACAAACAACTGGGCAATGGTCACTAATGTCTTGGGCAAATACGCCAGTAGAAACATATTTCTCTGGTGTATTCGTTAAAATAAGATCAATCAGAGTTAACTTTGAAGGATCTTTAGGGTTGGGCCGTGTAGGCTTAGTCACCAGCTGGGTTAGATTTAGATCATCACACATGTCTTTTATATTGTCTGAAGCCTGCATTTCCCAATCATAATTTAGGTCACCCAGGATAATAACTTCTGATTTGGTAAAAGAAGACACCAACTGGTTAACTCCTCGAGTGCACAAAGGTTAGCTGGGGGAGAACTATAGACCCTTATAATATTTATGGATACATTTTTCCCCAGACAAAGGCTTAAAGATTGTAGTAAAACCATTTTTTTTGTAAAGATACAGAAAAATGATTCTGTATAAAAATTGCCACTCCACCACCTCTACCCTGTCTGTCAGGGCTGAACAGATGTTATCCCTCAATATTAATATCAGAGTTCAGAATGTTCCCAGAGATCACAGTTTCAGTCAATTCCAGAATGTCCGGATTCCTCTGCATAGCCCAGATCTTGATGTAATCCAGTTAAGGAAGTAAGCTCCTAATGTTCAGATGCAGCAACCCAAATCCAAAATCACATGGAAACTCCAACTCAAACAAGCTACGTTCAATAGACGGTTGCAGGGCCTTTCTGATGGTTGATATTGATATAGTTGGTATGGCTATAAGATTGCATAGAACTGCACCATTTGGTCTATCCCTATTAGTAATAGAAGGAGTAGGAATGTGAATTACTTTCCCACCGTTAGCATCATAGGGCCTGAGGCCGCAGCCAATGTCAATAGGAACTCTCAGAGTAACCAATGATGGGATGTTATAAACTGACTTACATACATGGGTTTTGGTTGCTATCGAGCAACAGCCCAAGCCTTCTATGTGATTTGAAAACCGAGGGGGTATTCAAGTTTATGGAATTCACATTTGAACTAAAAGCACTGGATGAGCAGCCCACAGTGGGCTTTTCTTTTCAGCTTACAACAGCAGATCTTAAAGTGGAGTTCAAACAAATGGGTACAAGATTACAAGAATACAAGTACCTTGCTCAAGGGCAGATCGACAGCTTTTTCACCTTGTCGGTACTTCCTCTAGCTAAGCTCCAATTCAATAACGAAAGAGAGAGAGATCCAATCACCAGGTCTGATGGGGAAAGGGGCCCGGTCTGGAACAATCCACTTGTCTGATTGAAGAAGATGTCTTGCCGGGTCTGGATTCTAATGGAATCTGTGCAGGTGTGAATCACCGCCACACATTAACACCTGAGGCGTCTCCTGCCGACTGACCCTTGACTCTAACACCTGAGGTGTCTCCTGCCGACTGACCCTTAACCCTAACACCTGAGGTGTCGCCTGCCGACTGACCCTTGACTCTTGGGTCCCTCGGCCCGGACAGACTCTTTAAAAAGCAATCTCGGGAAAGGTGTGAAATCACTCCTAGAGGAAAGGGGAAAGAGAGAGCATGTCGATGAAGAGAGAGAGGGGACAGAGGGAGGGAAATATATAAACAGAAGATCTATACTGAGATAGAAAAAGGAAGGACATTGAGAGAGAAAGAGAGAAAGCGGAGAGCACCTACAATGTGAGAATTCTCCAATTCCAGCATTCTGTCAACACCATGTTAATTTGTAGACAGCATGGGGATTTTGAATGTGGCATTGACTTGAATGATACACTGCTTAGGTGAGCAAATGTGATTCACTCTCAATGATCTGTGTGTGTGTGTGTGTGTGTGTGTGTGTGGATGTGTTTAACTTTATTTGTGGGGAACAGAAGCCCCCACAAGAATAGTAAACAAACAAAAAAAATATCCAACTGGGGACATTTTGTTAGTCCCCACAAGGTCAAATGCTATTTCTAGGGGGTTTAGGGTTAAGGTTAGAATTTAGTGTTAGGGTTAGAATTAGGTTTAGGATTAAGGTTAGGAGCTAGGGTTAGGTTTAGGGTTAGGGAAAATAGGTTTTTGAATGGGACATAATACAAGACTGTGTGTGTGTGTGTGTGTGTGTGTGTGTGTGTGTGTGTGTGTGTGTGTGTGTGTGTGTGTGTGTGTGTGTGTGTGTGTGTGTGTGCAATGCACGTAAATGTGAATTCTTGTGAGTGTATGTTGCCAATGTGCAGTGGCACATAAAGGAAGCTAATGTCACCCTTTCAGTGTTGCTAACCGGATGGCTGTAAGCCCTTTGTGCTCCCGCTCCATTAGTCTTCTAAAAGCTGCCATGTTCTCCCTCTGTGGGTGGGTAAACTGCACATTTCATAATAAACAGGCCACTTCACTTCAAAGGGCCCTTTTGTGGACCCTGAAACTATAGCCAAACTCTTTCTCTTTAAAACAATATTTACCACCTGAGCCTATTCGGATGACTGTTCAGATTAAGTTGTTCCATTCATCATCACTGGCTGAGTCTCCTGCCATTTTTAAATAAAGTGTGTGTGTGTGTGCATGTAAGTACATGGAGTAGCTAGCCAAGGAGTTCCGGGCTGGGGTGGGGGTGGGGGGGGGGGCATGGGATAAGGGATAATGCTTTCAATATGAGCTCTATTTGAATACTGAAAATGTATGAATTTAGTATATTAGTTGTTTTGGATATCGTAGAGGCCTTTTTTTAAACATTAAACCTGTCTTCTCTTGAGAATAAAGTCATATTTAAAGTTTTACTGCAAGATATGAATTGCCACAATGATGTTTGTTCTGAAAATTATGTATTTTATTGGGTCTGCTGTTTTGGACACTTAGGGTAAGGGAAAAAATGTGACATTTTGTAATTTGGGTGAACTATCCCTTTAACAGTTTGTCAATCAATCACTGTGGGTGGGATTGTCAAGGGAGGGGGCAGGATGTTTGTGAGTCACAGAGTAGGTATGGTTTCAGATATGTCAAGCAATCACTGTGGGTGGGACTTTGAGAGAAGGCGGTAGATTAGTGATCTAGTCATAAAAACAAAAAACATACTCTTTCAATTTAATTTATTGTGGCAAAAACCTAAGAAAAAATGTTCTGTTCTGTCAAGTAAACATGGATTCGCTGTTGAGAAACAATGTAGAATTGCAGGAAATGGCTTTAAAAATAGACCTACAGGTATGATTGAAGAATGTAGCAGGTGTTTAACATGGGTTTTGCTATACAGAAAGCAGCAGTTGACGACTCCATTGTCAACACTTTAATCAAATCAGTAGGCTTATATCAATATGTCTCATGACATTAGCTTTTATAACCTTCGATCCGTTTTCATGTGTCATATTTTGGACCCGAATGAGGCTCTCTCTCCACTACCTATTGTTCCAGCAGTGAGGATTCAACATCTTCATCGAATGTTTTCAGAATTCATCTGCAGATAATCGACAAAAAGCAATAGTAGCCTACCAGTATGCGAATTAAGGAGCCAAATGAACGGGTCTCTCACAGATGCGATTCGGTTCACCTAAACGGTAGGTTCAAAAAGAGCCGTTTGCTTGTGAATCAACCCATCACTAGGCTCCACTTAGGTTCAAAAAGAGCCGTTTGTTTGTGAATCAACCCATCACTAGGCTCCACTTAGGTTCAAAAAGAGCCGTTTGTTTGTGAATCAACCCATCACTAGGCTCCACTTAGGTTCAAAAAGAGCCGTTTGTTTGTGAATCAACCCATCACTAGGCTCCACTTAGGTTCAAAAAGAGCCGTTTGTTTGTGAATCAACCCATCACTAGGCTCCACTTAGGTTAAAAAAGAGTGGTATGCTTGCGAACAACCCATCACTAGACTCCACTTAGGTTCATAAGAGCTGTTTGTTTGTGAGTCAACCCAACACTAGGCTCCACTTAGGTTCAAAAGAGCCGTTTGTTTGTGAATCAACCCATCACTAGACTCCACTTAGGTTCATAAGAGCTGTTTGTTTGTGAGTCAACCCAACACTAGGCTCCACTTAGGTTCAAAAGAGCTGTTTGTTTGCGAATCAAACCATCACTAGGCTCCACTTTAGCAGTCACTATATTGGCTTCAAATCCTAGGAGAATACAAACAAGATCTTTGGTTTACTTGTAGCGTTGCGATACCATGAACAAAAAAATATGTTGTATGATGTATGCAACAGCAAAGAGATATATATATATATAGGTGATTGACTTTATTCAGTCAGTTCGACACCAGAAAGAGGGAGACAATAGTGCCAAGTCAACAATTGCTGTTCACAGTAAATAGCCTATGTAGAGACTCCGTGGTAGGCCTATGAAACACACACACAAAATAAAATAAATGAATGTGCCACAAAACAATAATGAAGTGGATTTCAACTCATCGTTACCACTTACATGACATGGGACGTGTCAATTCACTCACAGGACACGATGAAGAAGCATCATGCTCTCCCTCCATAAATGAGACTGCAGGCAACCAAAGCACACAAAAATAACACAGGTAGAGAGAGGCGGCACAGACAGCAGACTGACAAACCAGCAACTTCCCTGTCATGGCTCGCTTTGTGACTGACAGGCATCTGTCCTATCAACAGATCTCTTGAAGATGCATATTGTTCATTCTAGTGGGAGAAGGCTATACAGAATTTTCTGTCTTGTGATTTTAAACTTTTAAATTAAAAGAAGACGAGTTAATTAATTAAGTGGAAAAAGTGTCTCTTATAGGCTATTTTCACAGATGGCCGGTGCTTAAGGAAAACACTGTGTTACGTAACGTGATTGGGTGTAAAATAACTTAAATAATTAACAAACATCCTGTCAGTGGAGATGAGCCTGGATATAAATCTAAATAAAACGTTCATATTAAATAATGATGAGACAATAAATATTTGTTTGTGTCTTAGAATTGGATGATCCTGTTTCATCGTGTTCACAAAAAGCATCCTATCACTTGAATATTATTACATTTACATTTAAGTCATTTAGCAGACGCTCTTATCCAGAGTGACTTACAAATTGGTGCATTCACCTTATGATATCCAGTGGAACAACCACTTTACAATAGTGCATCTAACTCTTTTAAGGGGGGGGGGGGTTAGAAGGATTACTTTATCCTATCCTAGGTATTCCTTAAAGAGGTGGGGTTTCAGGTGTCTCCGGAAGGTGGTGATTGACTCCGCTGACCTGGCGTCGTGAGGGAGTTTGTTCCACCATTGGGGTGCCAGAGCAGCGAACAGTTTTGACTGGGCTGAGCGGGAACTGTACTTCCTCAGAGGTAGGGAGGCGAGCAGGCCAGAGGTGGATGAACGCAGTGCCCTTGTTTGGGTGTAGGGCCTGATCAGAGCCTGAAGGTACGGAGGTGCCGTTCCCCTCACAGCTCCGTAGGCAAGCACCATGGTCTTGTAGCGGATGCGAGCTTCAACTGGAAGCCAGTGGAGAGAGCGGAGGAGCGGGGTGACGTGAGAGAACTTGGGAAAGTTGAACACCAGACGGGCTGCGGCGTTCTGGATGAGTTGTAGGGGTTTAATGGCACAGGCAGGGAGCCCAGCCAACAGCGAGTTGCAGTAATCCAGACGGGAGATGACAAGTGCCTGGATTAGGACCTGCGCCGCTTCCTGCGTGAGGCAGGGTCGTACTCTGCGAATGTTGTAGAGCATGAACCTACAGGAACGGGTCACCGCCTTGATGTTAGTTGAGAACGACAGGGTGTTGTCCAGGATCACGCCAAGGTTCTTAGCACTCTGGGAGGAGGACACAATGGAGTTGTCAACCGTGATGGCGAGATCATGGAACGGGCAGTCCTTCCCCGGGAGGAAGAGCAGCTCCGTCTTGCCGAGGTTCAGCTTGAGGTGGTGATCCGTCATCCACACTGATATGTCTGCCAGACATGCAGAGATGCGATTCACCACCTGGTTATCAGAGGGGGGAAAGGAGAAGATTAATTGTGTGTCGTCTGCATAGCAATGATAGGAGAGACCATGTGAGGATATGACAGAGCCAAGTGACTTGGTGTATAGCGAGAATAGGAGAGGGCCTAGAACAGAGCCCTGGGGGACACCAGTGGTGAGAGCACGTGGTGCGGAGACAGATTCTCGCCACGCCACCTGGTAGGAGCGACCTGTCAGGTAGGACGCAATCCAAGCGTGGGCCGCGCCGGAGATGCCCAGCTCGGAGAGGGTGGAGAGGAGGATCTGATGGTTCACAGTATCAAAGGCAGCCGATAGGTCTAGAAGGATGAGAGCAGAGGAGAGAGAGTTATCTTTAGCAGTGCGGAGCGCCTCCGTGACACAGAGAAGAGCAGTCTCAGTTGAATGACTAGTCTTGAAACCTGACTGATTTGGATCAAGAAGGTCATTCTGAGAGAGATAGCAGGAGAGCTGGCCAAGGACGGCACGTTCAAGAGTTTTGGAGAGAAAAGAAAGAAGGGATACTGGTCTGTAGTTGTTGACATCGGAGGGATCGAGTGTAGGTTTTTTCAGAAGGGGTGCAACTCTCGCTCTCTTGAAGGCGGAAGGGACGTAGCCAGCGGTCAAGGATGAGTTGATGAGCGAGGTGAGGTAAGGGAGAAGGTCTCCGGAAATGGTCTGGAGAAGAGAGGAGGGGATAGGGTCAAGCGGGCAGGTTGTTGGGCGGCCGGCCGTCACAAGACGCGAGATTTCATCTGGAGAGAGAGGGGAGAAAGAGGTCAAAGCACAGGGTAGGGCAGTGTGAGCAGAACCAGCGGTGTCGTTTGACTTAGCAAACGAGGATCGGATGTCGTCGACCTTCTTTTCAAAATGGTTGACGAAGTCATCAGCAGAGAGGGAGGAGGGGGGAGGAGGGGGAGGAGGATTCAGGAGGGAGGAGAAGGTGGCAAAGAGCTTCCTAGGGTTAGAGGCAGATGCTTGGAATTTAGAGTGGTAGAAATTGGCTTTAGCAGCAGAGACAGAAGAGGAGAATGTAGAGAGGAGGGAGTGAAAGGATGCCAGGTCCGCAGGGAGGCGAGTTTTCCTCCATTTCCGCTCGGCTGCCCGGAGCCCTGTTCTGTGAGCTCGCAATGAGTCGTCGAGCCACGGAGCAGGAGGGGAGGACCGAGCCGGCCTGGAGGATAGGGGACATAGAGAGTCAAAGGATGCAGAAAGGGAGGAGAGGAGGGTTGAGGAGGCAGAATCAGGAGATAGGTTGGAGAAGGTTTGAGCAGAGGGAAGAGATGATAGGATGGAAGAGGAGAGAGTAGCGGGGGAGAGAGAGCGAAGGTTGGGACGGCGCGATACCATCCGAGTAGGGGCAGTGTGGGAAGTGTTGGATGAGAGCGAGAGGGAAAAGGATACAAGGTAGTGGTCGGAGACTTGGAGGGGAGTTGCAATGAGATTAGTGGAAGAACAGCATCTAGTAAAGATGAGGTCAAGCGAATTGCCTGCCTTGTGAGTAGGGGGGGAAGGTGAGAGGGTGAGGTCAAAAGAGGAGAGGAGTGGAAAGAAGGAGGCAGAGAGGAATGAGTCAAAGGTAGACGTGGGGAGGTTAAAGTCACCCAGAACTGTGAGAGGTGAGCCATCCTCAGGAAAGGAACTTATCAGGGCGTCAAGCTCATTGATGAACTCTCCAAGGGAACCTGGAGGGCGATAAATGATAAGGATGTTAAGCTTGAAAGGGTCTCTGGTGGAGGAATCCCGGCCTTGCGGTCGGTCTCTGTGGGAGGAATCCCGGCCTTGCGATGGGTCTCTGGGGGAGGAATCCCGGCCTTGCGGTCGGTCTCTGGGGGAGGAATCCCGGCCTTGCGGTCGGTCTCTGGGGGAGGAATCCCGGCCTTGCGGTCGTTCTCTGGGAGAGGAATCCCGGCCTTGCGGTCGGTCTCTGGGAGAGGAATCCCGGCCTTGCGGTCGGTCTCTGGGGGAGGAATCCCGGCCTTGCGGCCTTGCGGTCTCTCCAACGACAACCACAGGTTTCATGCTGCTGCCTTCCATGTGAAAGTTAACACCGTTACTTGAAAATTATCTGTCATGCTTATCATAGTAGGGTATAAGGCAGGTGGTGTTTAGTAATGCATTTGGATGACACATTTCCCACACATTTCCCACACATTTCCTGAACCCAAAAGTTGACATAACAATTCCATTCAGAATGTGTAGGTAAATGCATACATCCAAGAGATACAGTCAGCACCAAGACCCAATGTGTCAGCTATAATATCCAATTCACCTATAAACCCCCACAATTCCTTCCATTTTTATGCCGTGCCCCAGAGACTGTTAAATAGAAATAAACAGGGGATTCAAGAAACCTGGCGTTTCTATAGAAATGAAGAGCAGGCCACGGCAGTAAGATAAAGGTCAAGTAATGGCATCCGACGCCTGGATATGATGAGGTTACATTACGAGGCTATAAACAAAATCAAATAGGAGAAACTGAAGAAGTTGCAAGAAGCCCCGTAATTTAAGCGGCATCTGGGTTTGTGGCAGAGGCAAAAAGGCAGCACAAAAGCCCTGCGCTGCCGCCTTGGTCTGCCAATCTGGTGGGGCCTGATAAGCCAGAGCATTCACAGGCTCATTCACAGGCTCATTCACAGGCTTATCTGGGGCTTCAATTCTGGTACGCCACCTGGATCAGTGTCAAGGCCAGTGCAGATAGTGTGCGACCAATCCTCTCCCAGAGACCCACCGCAAGGCCGGTATTCCTCCCACAGAGACCGACCGCAAGGCCGGGATTCCTCCCCCAGAGACCCACCGCAAGGCCGGGATTCCTCCCACAGAGACCCACCGCAAGGCCGGGATTCCTCCCCCAGAGACCGACCGCAAGGCCGGGATTCCTCCCACAGAGACCGACCGCAAGGCCGGGATTCCTCCCCCAGAGACCCACCGCAAGGCCGGGATTCCTCCCCCAGAGACCGGCCGCAAGGCCGGGATTCCTCTCCCAGAGACCGACCGCAAGGCCGGGATTCCTCCCCCAGAGACCGACCGCAAGGCCGGGATTCCTCTCCCAGAGACCGACCGCAAGGCCGGGATTCCTCTCCCAGAGACCGGCCGCAAGGCCGGGATTCCTCCCCCAGAGACCGACCGCAAGGCCGGGATTCCTCTCCCAGAGACCGACCGCAAGGCCGGGATTCCTCTCCCAGAGAACGACCGCAAGGCCGGGATTCCTCCCCCAGAGACCGACCGCAAGGCCGGGATTCCTCCCCCAGAGACCGACCGCAAGGCCGGGATTCCTCCCCCAGAGACCCACCGCAAGGCCGGGATTCCTCCCCCAGAGACCCATCGCAAGGCCGGGATTCCTCCCACAGAGACCGACCGCAAGGCCGGGATTCCTCCCCCAGAGACCGACCGCAAGGCCGGGACCTGCTTGTGAAAAAAGAAAAAGCGCACTGATCTTACGAATATTTATTTTCCTTTTCTGTGGGCGACCAATAAGTAAACAGACATTGGATGGATTTAGATGGCCAGAACGCTGGTAGCAGAGATAGAGGGAGACAATAGTGCCAAGTATGAAAAAAGTCTGAAAATGTATGTTCTCACTAATTGTAAGTCACTCTGGATAAGATCGTCTGCTAAATGACTAAAATGTAAATGTAAATAACGACCATGCAAATGCTTCATAAGCACTGTATAAACGCATTGTATTGTACAGCACAGAAGAGCATAGAGGAAAATTCTACTATCCATACACCAATCTTCCCAGTATCCCTTGTGAGAGCTAGTGTGAAAGAACAATCCCTCACTTCTTTTGACTGAAGTCTGTGAGAGAGAGACTCAAAGTAGGCCCTCAATGGACTAGTGATGGGCTCTTTGAAAGACCTGGGCTGTATCCAAAATGGCACCCTTATTTCCTACCCTTATTTCCGGGTCAAAAGTAGTGCACGAAACAGGGAAAAGGGTGCCAATTAGAACGTAGACCTGGCTGGTCTCAGTGGAGGTAGAGGAGGGAGGTTTTGTTGGTTGAGAATAGAGCTTTGTCTCTGTGTTTGGGGCTGCTGTGTCCTGGTGGAGTGTCTTCCTTTGTCTGCCTTTGATTGCTCTTATGAATTATGGATATTGCCTTTCCCACACAATGAGTGTGTGTGTGTGTGTGGAGCCGTGCCAGGGACTGCAGGGCGCAGTGACAGTGATCGACTCCTGCTATAGTCTGCTTTACCTTTCTTAAACACACACACACACACACGCACGCACGCACGCACGCACGCACGCACGCACGCACGCACGCACGCACACACACACACACACGCGCACACACAGTGACTGATACCTATAGCTCTACTCTTCTCCCATCCTTTGCTTAAGCAAGAACCAGAGGTCGAGATGAGTACACACACACACACACATTGCCCTTCTCTCCGCTTCCCTGTCTCTCCAACGACAACCACAGGTTTCATGCTGCTGCCTTCCATGTGAAAGTTAACACCGTTACGTAACTCTCTTCACACGTTAAATTGGCAACTGTGCACCGCGTGAATAAAACACATCTCTATTTCACTGTATGTTTTTCCATTTGAGAGTTCTACCCACCTCCAGCCCAACACATGTCCGAGGTAAACATTCAATGACTATCTAAAAAGCAGCACTCTTCAAGAACAACTATTCTAAATACTCTAGATCCGCCATCATGGTTACATCATAGCCATCTCCTAGTCGGAGAGCATGGGTCCAGGGGAAGAGTTCTGTTCCATAGTGGAGTGGAGTGGCGTGGCGGCGTAACCTTTAACACTCTGATTCAAGGCGGAATTCCTGGGAAAAGGAAGATGCATATAGACAAATGGGGAAGAGTGGGTGCTTTGTAATATGTACGGTCTCATATCTGCCGGAACGTGGCCGAATCATAACTCTCAGTGACAGGCTACACCCAGCAGGGTAACTCTTAGTGACAGGCTACATCCAGCAGGAAAACTCTCAGTGACAGGCTACATCCAGCAGGGTAACTCTTAGTGACAGGCTACATCCAACAGGGTAACTCTTAGTGACAGGCTACATCCAGCAGGGTAACTCTTAGTGACAGGCTACATCCAACAGGGTAACTCTTAGTGACAGGCTACATCCAGCAGGGTAACTCTTAGTGACAGGCTACATCCAACAGGGTAACTCTTAGTGACAGACTACATCCAGCATGGTAACTCTTAGTGACAGGCTACATCCAACAGGGTAACTCTTAGTGACAGGCTACATCCAACAGGGTAACTCTTAGTGACAGGCTACATCCAGCAGGGTAACTCTTAGTGACAGGCTATATCCAGCATCAAAACTCTTTATGACAGGCTACATCCAGCATGGTAACTCTTAGTGACAGGCTACATCCAAAATCATAACTCTTAATGACAGGCTACATCCAGCAGGGTAACTCTTAGTGACAGGCTACATCCTGCATCATAAGTCTTAGTGGCAGGCTACATCCAGCAGGGTAACTCTTAGTGACAGGCTACATCCAGCAGGGAAACTCTCAGTGACAGGCTACATCCAGCAGGGTAGCTCTTAGTGACATGCTACATCCAGCATGGTAACTCTTAGTGATAGGCTACATCCAGCAGGGTAGCTCTTAGTGACATGCTACATCCAGCATGGTAACTCTTAGTGATAGGCTAAATCCAGCAGGGTAACTCTTAGTGACAGGCTACATCCAGCATGGTAACTCTTAGTGACAGGCTACACCCAGCAGGGTGACTCTCAGTGACAGGCTACATCCAACAGGGTAACTCTTAGTGACAGAATACATCCAGCAGGTTAGCTCTTAGTGACATGCTACATCCAGCAGGGTAACTCTTAGTGACAGGCTACACCCAGCAGGTTAACTCTTAGTGACATGCTACATCCTGCATCATAACTCTTAGTGACATGCTACATCCTGCATCATAACTCTTAGTGACAGTATACATCCAGCAGGGTAACTCATAATGACATGCTACATCCAGCAGGGTAACTCTTAGTGACAGGCTACATCCAGCAGGTTAACTCTTAGTGACAGGCTACATCCTGCATCATAACTCTTAGTGACAGGCTACATCCAGCAGGGTAACTCTTAGTGACAGTATACATCCAGCAGGGTAACTCATAATGACATGCTACATCCAGCAGGGTAACTCTTAGTGACAGGCTACATCCAGCAGGTTAACTCTTAGTGACAGGCTACATCCTGCATCATAACTCTTAGTGACAGGCTACATCCAGCAGGGTAACTCTTAGTGACAGGCTACACCCAGCAGGGTAACTCTTAGTGACAGGCTACATCCAGCAGGGTAACTCTTAGGGACAGGCTACATCCAGCAGGGTACCTCTTAGTGACAGGCTACATCCAGCAGGGTAACTCTTAGTGACAGGCTACATTGAGCAGGGTAACTCTTACTGACAGGCTACATCCAGCAGGGCAATTCTTAGTGATAGGCTACATCCAGCAGGGTAACTCTTAGTGACAGGCTACATCCAACATAATAACTCTTAATGACAGGCTACATACAGCATCATAACTCTTAGTGACAGGCTACATCCAGCAGGGTACTTCTTAGTGACAATTTACATCCAACAGGGTAACTTTTAGTGACAGGCTACATCCCGCAGGGTAACTCTTAGCGACAGGCTACATCCAGCAGGGTACCTCCTAGTGACAGGCTACATCCAGCAGGGTAACTCTTAGTGACAGGCTACATCCAGCAGGGTAACTCCTAGTGACAGGCTACATCCATCAGGGTAACTCTTAGTGACAGGCTACATCCAGCAGGGTAACTCTTAGTGACAGGCTACATCCAGCAGGGTAAATCATAGTGACAGGCTATATCCAGCAGGGAATCCATCCCAGCACTCCACGTTCTCCTTCCTTCTCCTTAGGTGCATCCCAAGGAGAGGGGGAGGGGAAAAGAGAGAAAGAAAGAAAGAAAAAATGAAAAGGAGAGAGAGATGAAAGACAGAGAGAGATGAGAGAGAGGGAGAATGAGAGAGAGAGAAAGAGAGTGAGAAGAAGAGAGAGATGAGGGAGAAAGAGAGAGAGAGAGTGAGAAGGAGAGAGGAGGGAGAAAAAGAGCGAGAGAGAGACAGAGAGAGTGAGAAGGACAGAGAGTTGAGGGAGAAAGAGAGTGAGAAGGAAAGAGAGATGAGGAAGAGAGAGAGATGAAGGAGAAAGAGAGAGAGAGAGTGAGAAGGAGAAAGATGAGGGAGAAAGAGAGGTTAAAAGACATGGGGAGATGAGAAGGGAGAGAGAGAAGATGAAAAGGAGATATCCAAAGGTGTGCAATGTTAAGTCATAGATGAAGAGAAGATGTCTGAGGGGGTGAAATGATAAGTCATAGATGAAGAGAAGATGTCTGAGGGGGTGAAATGATAAGTCATAGATGAAGAGAAGATGTCTGAGGGGGTGAAATGTTAAGTCATAGATGAAGAGAAGATGTCTGAGGGGGTGAAATGATAAGTCATAGATGAAGAGAAGATGTCTGAGGGGGTGAAATGTTAAGTCATAGATGAAGAGAAGATGTCTGAGGGGGTGAAATGTTAAGTCATAGATGAAGAGAAGATGTCTGAGGGGGTGAAATGATAAGTCATAGATGAAGAGAAGATGTCTGAGGGGGTGAAATGTTAAGTCATAGATGAAGAGAAGATGTCTGAGGGGGTGAAATGATAAGTCATAGATGAAGAGAAGATGTCTGAGGGGGTGAAATGATAAGTCATAGATGAAGAGAAGATGTCTGAGGGGGTGAAATGATAAGTCATAGATGAAGAGAAGATGTCTGAGGGGGTGAAATGATAAGTCATAGATGAAGAGAAGATGTCTGAGGGGGTGAAATGATAAGTCATAGATGAAGAGAAGATGTCTGAGGGGGTGAAATGATAAGTCATAGATGAAGAGAAGATGTCTGAGGGGGTGAAATGTTAAGTCATAGATGAAGAGAAGATGTCTGAGGGGGTGAAATGATAAGTCATAGATGAAGAGAAGATGTCTGAGGGGGTGAAATGATAAGTCATAGATGAAGAGAAGATGTCTGAGGGGGTGAAATGATAAGTCATAGATGAAGAGAAGATGTCTGAGGGGGTGAAATGATAAGTCATAGATGAAGAGAAGATGTCTGAGGGGGTGAAATGATAAGTCATAGATGAAGAGAAGATGTCTGAGGGGGTGAAATGATAAGTCATAGATGAAGAGAAGATGTCTGAGGGGGTGAAATGATAAGTCATAGATTAAAAGAACCAGAGATGGGGAAAAGAGAGAGAGTGAGGAAGAGGGGTTATGCGATGAAGATGATAGAGGTATCTATATATAGAGCACAGAAGGTTGGTGGCACCTTAATTGGGGAGGACGGGCTCGTGGCAATGGCTGGAGCGGAATAGGTGGAATGGTATCAAATACATCAAACAGATGGTTTCCATGTGTTTGATGCCATTCCATTTGCTCCCTTCCAGCCATTATTATGAGCTGTCCTCTCCTCAGCAGCCTCCACTGATATAGAAAGAGAGCAAAAGAGTGTATCCATTCATTTTCAGACTCCTCTTACAGCTCTTATCAGCTAGCACTGTGTACTTCACTAACAGCCACCTCACACAGTACTGTCACCCTTAGTTCAAACTAAACTCACACTGGATACAGGATAACATAGACACTCCACACCAAACACAGTGACAATGTGTAAGATAGAGTTAAACTGAATGGGTAATGGACATAATATCTACATATTGAATGTGAAATTCTCGGAATATCATACATCTCACATAAAACAAATGTAGATCATGAGCAAATGATCGCCCAATGGCAGCTCTACAGCCCAGGAGGCCAGGCATGATTTCTATAGCGATAACAAAAAGGTCTGATCAACACATGTCCCCAGCAAGCCCTCTCTTTTACCCGGTTCCCATTGGAAAATTAGAGAAAAAGAAGGACAACATGGAAAAAAGACACAAGATACAGCACTGCATTTGACATGTTTCTTCCATGTGTAAATGGCGTTGTGCTGTTGATCTATTGCTTTGTAATGTCATAGCTTATCTCCTCAGGCTCACTGCTCATCGCTCGGTACCAGGTCAGTCGAGTGTATGAGAAAAACAACACTCTTAAATTAGCTTTAGTAAATAAGCTCTGACATCTAGCACTGCACTGGCAAGAAACTGCCAATCTCTGGCTTTCACCGTTGTTTAGCCTCCCAGCCAATGAAAAGGGGACCCGTCTGGTGTCTGTCACAAAATTAACTCCAACTAAAGAAGTAGTTCACTTCCTTATCCTCCTGCCAATATCTACAGTGACCATTTTGGTTGTGTTTTGGAATCATTTGCGTATCGTTGACTCTCGGCTCAATTAATGGACTCATGTAGACTAGTGATGAGTCATTTGCAAACGAAAATATTTTTTGAACGGCTCTTTTTAGTGAACGTTGGGAACCGAATCGCATCTGTGAAAGAGACGTTCATTTGGAACAATAGATAGTGAGATACTTTTTCAGGTCCACACACTTTTTTGCAGTGCATTCATTTCTTCATAAAAAATGCATTTGAACTCGTCACAATCTGAAATAATGGCAGGAGACTTTTTAGGCTTTACATTAGAGATTTGCTTATTTTCATGGTTTTAGATACATTTTGAAGTGCTACTGAATGTGTGACGTTTGGGAGCCAAATTGTCTTGTTGGAAGGTGAACCTTCACCCCAGTCTGAGGTCCTGAGCGCTCTGGAGAAGGTTTTCATCAAGGATCTCTCTGTACTTTGCTCTGTTCATCTTCCCCTCGATCCTGACTAGTCTCCCAGTCCCTGCCACTGAAAAACATCCCCACAGCATGATGCTGCCACCACCATGCTTGACCATAGGGATGATGCCAGGTTTCCTCCAGACGTGACGCTTGGCATTCAGGCCAAAGAATTCAATCTTGGTTTCATCAGACCAGAGAATCTTGTTTCTCAAGTCCTTTATGTGCCTTTTGGCAAACTCCAAGTGGGCTGTCATGTGCCTCTTACTGAGGAGTGGCTTCTGTCTGGCCACTCTACCATAAAGGCCTGATTGGTGGAGTGAAGCAGAGATGGTTGTCCTTCTGGAAGTTTCTCCCATCTCCACACAGGAACTCTGGAGCTCTGTCAGGGGGATCATCAGGTTCTTGGTCTTACAAAACAACACAGTTGTTCAGTTGCATATGAAATAGTTGAATATTCTCAGTGCAACATTTCAGCAAGTGCAGCATTCTCTATGTCATGCAAAGAAGTCTCTCTGTGATCAGGTTCTACAGTAGACTACAGTAGCCTACAGAAATCTACAGTAGCATGCAGTAGCCTACAGTAGCCTACAGAAGCCTACAGTAGCCTACAGAAACCTACAGTAGCCTAGAGGAGCCTACATAAATCTACAGTAGCCTACAGAAGACTGCATACATCTACAGTAGCCTACAGTAGCCTACAGAAGCCTACATCAATTTACAGTAGTCTACAGTAGTCTACAGAAATCTACAGTAGGCTACAGTAGCCTACAGACATTTACAGTAGCCTATAGAAATCTATAGTAGCCTACAGTAGCATACCGTAGCCCACAGAAGCCTACAGAAATCTACAGTAGTCTACAGTGGCATACGGTAGCCCACAGTAGCATGCAGTAGCCTACAGAAATCTACAGTAGCCTATAGTAGCATACAGTAGCATGCAGGTGACTACAGAAATCTACAGTACCCTACAGTATCATACAGCAGCATACAGAAATCTACAGTAGCCTACAGTAGCCTACATAAATCTACAGTAGCATACAGTAGCATCCAGTAGCCTACAGAAATTTACAGTAGCATACAGTAGCTTACAGTAGCCTACAGACATCTACAGTAGCATACAGTAGCTTACAGAAGACTACAGAAACCTACAGTAGACTACAGTAGCCTACAGTAGCATAAAGTAGCCTACATTAGCCTCCAGAAATCTACAGTAGCCCACAGTAGCATACAGAAACCTAGTAGGTTGTGGTAGATTTAAATTGTTTATTGGTGTTAGTCTAAAAACTTACTAGAATTCGTTTTTGCTAAAATATGCGTGTGTAAATGTCTATGTGTGTGTGTGTGTGTGTCCAGCCAGACAGTGTCCCAAGGTGACCATTGTTTCTAACAGGTCAGATGAATCCCTTGTACAATCAAACAGTATTTTAAACCCAGCCCTTATTACCAACATTTAACCTGAAACATTATTAGACTGAGTCCCAAATCACACCATATTCTCTAATAAGTGCACTGCTTTTGACCAAGGCCCAACTCTTTTTCGGATACGCAACTGCTTTGCAACTAATTCCAACTATCACATATGAAGATGAATTGGAGGAAACATGCATTACATTACCAGTTGTATAACATAGTATAGTATAGTATAGTATAGTACACCAATGCACTACACGGGTCAAGAGTAAGCTTAAAGCAAAACACATGTCCAGTATATAATGTGTTTATAAAATATATTTATTGTGTATTTTACCGGGTCAAACTCTGTTTTCCTTGCTTCAGGCGGAGGCGTGATTGGCTGATTGGCTGAAGGTCTGCTCACCTTTTCGATAACAGAACTGGACAAACCCTTCCATATGTGGCAGACATTAAATAACATCAATGGACAGAATGCATGGCTGAATCACATAGCATGAAGCTACTGTCTGGTTCTGTCTCTCTGCCCAGTAGGTCAGCCGAGTGATAGGCTTTCCTTTTCTTCTGAACAGCCGCTAGTTAAGTATCGCCCCAGTGCGGTTGGATTTCCCTGACTAGGCTCTCTCTCTCTGTGGCTTTCCAGATGTGCGTAGAGTTAAGTACTGTATAGCCTCACTCCGCCTGACAGGCTGATATTTACACCAATTTACAAATGGGAAAGATGTGAAGTTGTCGTAGTTATTTGGTCAGATAATCATTTTACAACCAGATAATTTTTTTTCTTCTTGTTTGCTAAACAGACGTTTGCTAGACAGACTTAGTTGTTAAACAAACATCCTTTTATAGTCAATATACAACCTGACCAGACCTGACATCATAATGATGACATTGCAACCAGTTTTGACAACTGGATGTACAATTGGTATGGACAATTGTTTCTAGAAACATGTATAGCCAGCAGTTCTCTGTATCAATGATGCTAGCAACATTTTTGTATTAAGGGCAAGATATTATGTAACCCATAACAACAAGCTTTCAACCAATGAGCTTGTTGCCTTTGTGAAAAGGATCACATACTTATCCTTGAGGCCCTTCAATGGTCTGGGGCACAAAATGAACAAAGGGCACAGTGTGTGCGTCCCAAATGACACCCAATTCCCTACATAGGTCACTACTTTTGACCAGATTCTTATGGGCCCTGGTCAAAAGCAGTGCACTACAAAGGGCATAGGGTACCATTTGGAACGAAGCCAGTAAAAGCAGACAAACAGGCTAAAAACAGCAACACTGTAACATCCAACCTGACCTCTCTGTCTTCCGGCCCTTTGATAAGGAGGTCTGTTGTGTTTCGCCTCCTGTCTTTGAACATTTTAATTACGGCACAGGAACAGACATGAAGATCTAAGCTCTGGAGGTTCAAAGGGCTTGTGCGGCCAGAACCTCAAAGCATAAGGCTGATCTGTTCCGCTCTGTGGTGCACTGGACTACCAACGGCCGATCCCTCAATGAGTTCTAGTTCCTCTCTCTCCCCCTACCAAGTGTTACGAGACCCACGTGTGTGCAATCATCAGAAGTACTAGCCCACTGTGGCACTAATGGCACCCTATTCCCTATTTAGTGCACTACTTTTGACCAGGGCCCATACGACGCTGGTCAAAAGTAGTGCACTATGCAGCCGTAGTGTCACCGTAGTTATTGCTTGTTAAACTGCAGATTGCCCCTTTAATGCATTGGCAAATGTGTTTTTAAATGGAAACGGGAATGTATTTACCTTGTGTGACATTGTCAGTGGTAAAGAGTGTCCATGGAGCACTGCACTGTGTGTGTTTGTGTGTGTGTTTGTGTTTGTGTTTGTGTGTGTGTGTGTGTGTGTGTGTGTGTGTGTGTGTGTGTGTGTGTGTGTGTGTGTGTGTGTGTGTGTGTGTGTGTGTGTGTGTGTGTGTGTGTGTGTGTATGTGTGTGTGTGTTTGTGTGCATCTGGTCCCCTCACCTTCAGGAAGTGTCCTCTGTTTACCTGTCATCCATCATTATCTCTTCCACCCCCTCTTTCTTGCAAACAAACCCCCCCCACCCTCTCCCCCCTCAGGCGATTTATGAAATCTGTCGTCTTTGCAAGTGTTTACATTTGAGGAGGATTTTGATGTATGGGCCCCGACTCTCCAATTCCAACAAGTTAATGCTGGATGCAATTTTACAGGACTTGACAAAAACAGAGGGAGGGGGGCTTGAGCTGTGGAGAATATCACGTGACGGTGTGGCGAGGAGCGTTCTCAGCATTAAGCGGAGCTGGTCGTGTCATCAATCATCGCCACAGAATAATTGCACCTTGGCCCTGGATGACTGCTTCCTGTACATAGCCGTTTAGGAGAGCATAAGACTGGAAGGAGAGAGGATCCACTCAGATGAACACAGTCTTTCACACCACACCCCAGGTGGGACTGGGTGGTGTGTATTTTAAGGTTCCACAAAGGATTTTGAATAATATAATATACACTGAATATATAAAACATTTTGTATACATAGACTGACCAGGTGAATCCAGGTGAAAGCTATAATCCCTTAAATCCACTTCAATCAGTGTAGATAAAGGGGAGGAGACAGGTTAAAGAAGGATTTTTAAGCCTTGAGACAATTGAGACATGGATTGTCTATGTGTGCCATTCAGAGGGTGAATGAGCAAGACAAAATATTTAAGTGCCTTTGAACATGGTATGGTAGTAGATACCAGGCGCACCGGTTTGTGTCAAGAACTGCAACACTGCTGGGGTTTTCAAGCTCAACAGTTTCCTGTATGTATCAAGAATGGTCCACCACCCAGAGGATATCCAACCAACTTCACACAACTGTGGGAACCATTGGAGTCAACATGGCCAGCATCCCTATGGAACGTTTTCGACACCTTGTAGAGTCCATGCCCTGGCAAACTGAGGCTGTTCTGAGGGCAACAAGAGGGGGGGTGGGTGGGGGCAAGTCAATATTAGGAAGGTGTTCTTAATGTTTGGTATACTGATGTTTGGTATACTCAGTGTACAGGATAATATATTCCATTTAGCAGACGCTTTCATCCCAATCAGCTTACAGTAGTCTATGCATGCATACCTTTTCAAATCGGTGGCCCCAACAAGAATCGAACCAACAATCCTGGAGTTTTAAGCAACACGTTCTACCAGCTGAGCCACAAAGGACCACATCTTCAATGCAGTCTATCCCTGCGGAAAATGTATCTATCTCTGTCTTGGCATTCCTACCTTCCTGTGCTCCACTGGCCTGATTCTAGGGTGTGTGTGTGTTTGTGAGAGTATGCACAAGTGTTAATGTGTATATATATATGAGTGTGTGTGTTTGTGTGTGTGTGTGTGTGTGTGTGTATCACCGTTGCTCGGAACGGCATCTTAGGCTTGAGGTGTGTCATGGGAATGCGCTTTCAACATCAAATCGTGACCCAAACCCTTCAAGTTTTAAATTAGGATGGCAAAAAGCAGTCCTCTTCTGTTTTTAGGTCATGCCTTGTGCTCATTTGGGTCTGGGAGCCTTTAAATTGAGTCTAGGATGAGACATCCTTTCCAGTAGGACTCCTGGGAATATTTACTGCCACTGTCCGTTTCCTACAACAGGAAACGGACAGTATGAATGTTTGATTCTGGTTTGATTCTTTTTTTTCTTCTCACATTCTGCATCCATATTTAGATCCCTACAGGCTCTGGTCAAACGTAGTGCACTTTATTCCCAATATGGTTCCATTTGGGAGGCAGACACTTAGTCCTGTCTGTCCTCTGCTGTCTGACCCACAGGTTGGTCAGTGACGATGACATGAGCAATGGGAGAGTAATGTAGTGCCAACCTCCGATAAGGGAAGTCAACCATCCTGCTCCTCTTCAAACGGAGCCACTGACCTTGACTGTCCCTACATCACTTACCAAAGGCAATATACACCTTCCATATGCTGTAGCTACAGCCAATATACACCTTCAATATACTGTAGTTAGACAATATACACCTTCCATATGCTGTAGCTACAGCCAATATACACCTTCAATATACTGTAGTTAGACAATATACACCTTCCATATGCTGTAGCTACAGCCAATATACACCTTCAATATACTGTTGCTACAGCCAATATACACCTTCAATATACTGTAGTTAGACAATATACACCTTCAATATACTGTAGCTACAGCCAATATACACCTTCAATATACTTTAGCCAAACAATATACACCTTCAATATACTGTAGTTAGATAATAAACACCTTCAATATACTGTAGTTAGACAATATACACCTTCAATATACTGTAGTTAGACAATATACACCTTCAATATACTGTAGTTAGACAATATACACCTTTAATATACTGTAGCTACAGACAATATACACCTTCAATATACTGTAGTTAGATAATAAACACCTTCAATATACTGTAGTTAGACAATATACACCTTCAATATACTGTAGTTAGACAATATACACCTTCAATATACTGTAGTTAGACAATATACACCTTCAATATACTGTAGCTAGACAATATACACCTTCAATATACTGTAGCTAGACAATATACACCTTCAATTACTGTAGCTAGACAATATACACCTTCAATATACTGTAGTTAGACAATATACACCTTCAATATACTGTAGCTACAGCCAATATACACCTTCAATATACTGTAGCTAGACAATATACACCTTCAATATACTGTAGCTAGACAATATACACCTTCAATATACTGTAGTTTGACAATATACCCCTTCAATATAATGGAGCTACTGTTGTATGGCCTAGACTCATCCCTATCAGCTAGCTTACCCTTCCTCCTAGACTTTGATTGTTGCTTTCATGATATGGTTATATAAATATATATATATATTATTTCTTGTAGTTTGTATTTTATGCACTTTGAGATTATACTTGTATAATGAAAAGCACTTTACAGATGTAATACATTATTATTGTTATTATGATTATTATTAATGTTCTGTATATGCACAGCTCTAAAAATATACATTGAAAAGTGTAAACCATACAATATGGTACACAATATCGTTGCCAGGCAACCATTACATATCTTTCCATGACCAGGAGTTGGTTAGTTAGCACATGCTGTACAGACCACCTACTATATTTATCCGAATGCAGTAGTCTGCATATGGAAATGTCCAATCTCCTCTCCTCTCCTCTCCTCTCCTCTCCTCTCCTCTCCTCTCCTCTCCTCTCCTACTGTTACGATCACAGCACCCTCCCTCCCTCCCTCCCTCCCTCCCTCCCTCCCTCCCTCCCCCTTCCTTTCCAGTCGATCTCCTTACCTCCCTATCTCCTTCCCTGTTGTTAAGAGACTGGGATGACTGAACAATCACATCACAGTTTGATGGTTTGGGGGTGAGGAAAGAGAAACTGTGCTGATAAAAGCAATTCAATTAAAAGCCGTTGACTTTGCCATTAAGGGCTATTGACATGGCCATAGGTATTAATAAAATAAGGAGGGTTGTTTAACCGTCTCTCCCTCCGTTGAGCTCTGCTAGCTCCCAGCTTCTCCAGGGGGTCTCGGGATGGAGGGAGGGATGTAGGGAGGAGATTTCATTTGCAGTAATGGTCTTCCTGCAATGGTTCGTGTTTAGTGAGGGGGCGTTAGCACGACCTGCCCGGGCCTGTGTGGACTTGTAGGAGTGTGTGCGTGTGTGTGCGGTGAGACAGAGTGTGATGTGTGTGCTGAGTGAACTTATGATGGAGGAAAATAACCTGATTGTTTTTAATTCCGTTTGGCAAAAACACAGTGCATAGTTACCCTAGAAATTCTGTTTTATCACTGAGATGCACTGTATTTGCAGATCATTAGTATGAACATATTGCCTGACGACTCAAACTGAATTCTTCCCCTGCTCTATCGTCGCTACGACGTTCGTGGGCATGGCGTTTGGCCTGAGCAATGTGGTTGGGTAGCCAGGCAAGCAAACACAGGCTTCCATCATGCATTTTGAGTCCAATCTCCATGCTTATTATTTTTAATTTTTTTACATTTTTTTATTGGACCTTTATTTAACTAGGCAAGTCTGCTTAATAAAGGACAGTATTCATGTGATTACTATGTGATTACACATTAACAGATCCATAAGATACAGTCAGGTCAGAAATTGTTGACACCCTTGATAAAGATGAGCAATAATGACTGTATAAAATAAATCATTCTAAGTTATTGACACCCCTAAAGATTCTTATCTATATATTAGTTTAAAGTTTAGTATTTGGTCCAATATTCAATAATGACTTAATAAAATAAAAAATAAAATACTGAGCAAAAAAATCAAATAAATAAATATATACTGTATATACATATATTTGTTTATACTAATACAATTGCTCAGACAAGTCATATTAATAAAATAACAAATTTGTTTCTAAATTATTGACACCCTTAAAGATTCTTATAAATAAAGTAGTTAAAAGTTTAGTATTTAGGCCAATATTCCTTGCACCCAATGACTACATCAAGCTTGTGACACAAACTTGTCGGATGCATTTGCAGTTTGGTTGTGTTTCAGATTATTTTGTGCCCAATAGAAATGAATGGTGAATAATTGATTTTGTCATTTTGGATTCACCTTCATTGTAAATAATAATATAACATGTTTCTAAACACTTCTACATGAATGTGGATGCAAAATATGTAATATATATTGTAATATTTATTTTATACAGTCTTTATTGCTCATCTTTATCAAGGTTGTCAATCATTTCAGACATCACTGTACATGGCTATAGCAATCTCAAGAATGTAAAAGTCCATATACAAAGAGATTGTGAGAACCCTTTCATTTCATATGCTGTGTGGTCTGACAGCCAATCAACACATCTTTATTTGTTTTCTCATTTTTACAGCGTTGATGATGTTATATTTATTCCGAAAGAGAATAGAAGATTTAGACGGCGTTAACATAGTCTTATTCTGTCACGGCACAAACTAACTTCAGTGTCTTTCACTACATTACATGATTTAAATATTAAAAACCCCACATATATTTTCCTTTTCTTAGATACAGGGTCCTGGCTTCGAGGGATGGGACAAATGTATTGAAATGCACAGATGTCTCCCTGAACTGGAATCTGATTACCAAACTTCTTTTTGCAGCAGCATCTCTGTATAGGTGTTAGCTACATTGTAGCTGAATGAACAAATAAATAATAATAAAAAGCCCAAGCACATTTATTTGAGAAGTAGGCTCATTTGTGTTGAAGGGCCAAAACACGACTCCTCATTTATTAATAGTGTGGTAAACATCACATTTCTTTTGCCTGAACAAACCACATGGTGCATGCAAATGCTGTGAAATGTTAAAGGCTCTATTCAAACAGGTCCGCTTTAACCGACATCCACATACTGTTGTTTTGGCGGTGTCGGAAGTGGAAATTGGTTAGAACTGTCAAATCCACAAGCGGCTCCTGGCATTATACCTAAAGCGGACATTGCCATTGGCTGCATATGAGTCACATGAACAGTAATCTTGTTTACAAGTTGGAACACTGGAATGTGATATGGAATCTACACCTCCATAAGGAACACTGGAATGTAAGATGTAATCTACACCTCCATAAGGAACACTGGAATGTGAGATGTAATCTACACCTACATTAGGAACACTGGAATGTGAGATGTAATCTACACCTCCATTAGGAACACTGGAATGTGAGATGTAGTCTACACCTCCATTAGGAACACTGGAATGTGAGATGTAGTCTACACCTCCATTAGGAACACTGGAATGTGAGATGTAGTCTACACCTCCATTAGGAACACTGGAATGTGATATGGAATCTACACCTACATTAGGAACACTGGAATGTGAGATGTAGTCTACACCTCCATTAGGAACACTGGAATGTGATATGTAATCTACACCTCCATTAGGAACACTGGAATGTGAGATGTAATCTACACCTCCATTAGGAACACTGGAATGTGAGATGTAATCTACACCTCCATTAGGAACACTGGAATGTGAGATGTAGCCTACACCTCCATTAGGAACACTGGAATATGAGATGTAGCCTACACCTCCATTAGGAACACTGGAATGTGAGATGTAGCCTACACCTCCATTAGGAACACTGGAATATGAGATGTAGCCTACACCTCCATTAGGAACACTGGAATGTGAGATGTAGCCTACACCTCCATTAGGAACACTGGAATGTGAGATGTAGCCTACACCTACATTAGGAACACTGGAATGTGAGATGGAATCTACACCTCCATTAGGAACACTGGAATGTGAGATGTAGTCTACACCTCCATTAGGAACACTGGAATATGAGATGTAATCTACACCTCCATTAGGAACACTGGAATGTGAGATGGAATCTACACCTCCATTAGGAACACTGGAATGTGAGATGTAGCCTACACCTCCATTAGGAACACTGGAATGTGAGATGTAATCTACACCTTCATTAAGAACACTGGAATGTGAGATGTAATCTACACCTCCATTAGGAACACTGGAATGTGAGATGTAGTCTACACCTTCATTAAGAACACTGGAATGTGAGATGTAATCTACACCTCCATTAGGAACACTGGAATGTGAGATGTAGCCTACACCTCCATTAGGAACACTGGAATATGAGATGTAGCCTACACCTCCATTAGGAACACTGGAATGTGAGTTGTAATCTACACCTCCATTAGGAACACTGGAATGTGATATGGAATCTACACCTCCATTAGGAACACTGGAATGTGAGATGTAATCTACACCTCCATTAGGAACACTGGAATGTGAGATGTAATCTACACCTCCATTAGGAACACTGGAATGTGAGATGTAGCCTACACCTCCATTAGGAACACTGGAATGTGAGATGGAATCTACACCTCCATTAGGAACACTGGAATGTGAGATGTAATCTACACCTCCATTAGGAACACTGGAATGTGAGATGTAATCTACACCTCCATTAGGAACACTGGAATGTGAGATGTAGCCTACACCTCCATTAGGAACACTGGAATGTGAGTTGTAATCTACACCTCCATTAGGAACACTGGAATGTGATATGGAATCTACACCTCCATTAGGAACACTGGAATGTGAGATGTAGTCTACACCTTCATTAAGAACACTGGAATGTGAGATGTAATCTACACCTCCATTAGGAACACTGGAATGTGAGATGTAGCCTACACCTCCATTAGGAACACTGGAATATGAGATGTAGCCTACACCTCCATTAGGAACACTGGAATGTGAGTTGTAATCTACACCTCCATTAGGAACACTGGAATGTGATATGGAATCTACACCTCCATTAGGAACACTGGAATGTGAGATGTAATCTACACCTCCATTAGGAACACTGGAATGTGAGATGTAGCCTACACCTCCATTAGGAACACTGGAATGTGAGATGGAATCTACACCTCCATTAGGAACACTGGAATGTGAGATGTAATCTACACCTCCATTAGGAACACTGGAATGTGAGATGTAATCTACACCTCCATTAGGAACACTGGAATGTGAGATGTAGCCTACACCTCCATTAGGAACACTGGAATGTGAGTTGTAATCTACACCTCCATTAGGAACACTGGAATGTGATATGGAATCTACACCTCCATTAGGAACACTGGAATGTGAGATGGAATCTACACCTCCATTAGGAACACTGGAATGTGAGATGTAATCTACACCTCCATTAGGAACACTGGAATGTGAGATGTAATCTACACCTCCATTAGGAACACTGGAATATGAGATGTAGCCTACACCTCCATTAGGAACACTGGAATGTGATATGGAATCTACACCTCCATTAGGAACACTGGAATGTGAGATGTAATCTACACCTCCATTAGGAACACTGGAATGTGAGATGTAATCTACACCTCCATTAGGAACACTGGAATGTGAGATGTTATCTACACCTCCATTAGGAACACTGGAATGTGAGATGTAGCCTACACCTCCATTAGGAACACTGGAATGTGAGTTGTAATCTACACCTACAATAGGAACACTGGAATGTGATATGGAATCTACACCTCCATTAGGAACACTGGAATGTGAGATGTAGCCTACACCTCCATTAGGAACACTGGAATGTGAGTTGTAATCTACACCTCCATTAGGAACACTGGAATGTGAGATGTAATCTACACCTCCATTAGGAACACTGGAATGTGAGATGTAATCTACACCTCCATTAGGAACACTGGAATGTGAGATGTTATCTACACCTCCATTAGGAACACTGGAATGTGAGATGTTATCTACACCTCCATTAGGAACACTGGAATGTGAGATGTAGCCTACACCTCCATTAGGAACACTGGAATGTGAGATGTAGCCTACACCTCCATTAGGAACACTGGAATGTGAGTTGTAATCTACACCTCCATTAGGAACACTGGAATGTGATATGGAATCTACACCTCCATTAGGAACACTGGAATGTGAGATGGAATCTACACCTCCATTAGGAACACTGGAATGTGAGATGTAATCTACACCTCCATTAGGAACACTGGAATGTGAGATGTAGCCTACACCTCCATTAGGAACACTGGAATGTGAGATGTTATCTACACCTCCATTAGGAACACTGGAATGTGAGATGTAGCCTACACCTCCATTAGGAACACTGGAATGTGAGATGTAGCCTACACCTCCATTAGGAACACTGGAATGTGAGATGTAGCCTACACCTCCATTAGGAACACTGGAATGTGAGATGTAATCTACACCTACAATAGGAACACTGGAATGTGAGATGTAGCCTACACCTCCATTAGGAACACTGGAATGTGAGATGTAATCTACACCTCCATTAGGAACACTGGAATGTGAGATGTAGCCTACACCTCCATTAGGAACACTGGAATGTGAGATGTAGCCTACACCTCCATAAGGAACACTGGAATGTGAGATGTAATCTACACCTCCATTAGGAACACTGGAATGTGAGATGTAGCCTACACCTCCATTAGGAACACTGGAATGTGAGATGTTATCTACACCTCCATTATGATGATAGAAATCCTCATTATTTAGTTGAATTTCAATTTGAGCGTCATTATTTCTATACAGCCTACACTTTCTCGTTCTGAACTTCTAAATGCGAGTGGGGTGGGTGTGGCTTCGTGACAATGATGGCAAGAGCAGCTGCTCGCCGATTTGACGGCTCCAACACAGTTCCACCTCCGGCCCCAACAAAACATCCGCTATGCGGGTGGGTGTCTGCTATCGCCGGTTAACGCTAGATCTAGGCCGTAGTTAGCTTGACACTTCAAACACCCTTTCTTATCCCTGTTAACAACTTGGCAGAAAAACAGACTTCAAAGCACTGTTCTCTGCCTGCTTGTGCTGGGAGCTGCAGCTCCCCCGAGGGTTGTTCTGTGTATAAATAGAACCGCAGAAATTGCGATCGCTTCGCGGCAAGGGTACAAAGCATCTTTAACGTTCCTGGTCTTGACCATGAGGCGGGTGGGTTGGGTGTAGGGATTAGGAGGTGGTCGGTGAGATGACAAATGTATGACAGTACCGACTCAACATCAGAATGCTCTGCATTTCTCCTCTCTCTTTCCTTCTCCCCTCCCTCCTTCTCTCCCTCCTCATCCTCCTCCCTCCCTCCTGCTGTATGACTGCAGTCTGACCTACTTAGCGGTGCGCTGCTGGCATGGCAGAGAGTTGGCGCAGTGAGCCAGGCACCCTCCCACCGTGGGCAGTGCCAAAGGAAACTCAACAGACACTCATAATCCCACCGTTCACCTATAGCTTCAGTTTTCCAGCCTGTTTAGTACAGAAGGTCAGCGCAGGGCTTTCTCCATGAATATATTTAGGATACATCAAGAGAATTCCCCCCTCTTCAAAATAAACCTATTTCTAACACACACACACTTGATGTTTCCGTCATATAGCAGACGATCCAATCCAGAGTGATATACAGACGCAATTAGGGTTAAGTGTGTTGCTCAAGGGCACATCGACAGATTTTTCACCTAGTCAGCTCAGGGATTCGATCTTGCGGCCTTTTGCTTACTGGCCCAACAATCTTAACCGCTAGAATACTTGCTCCTTCAGCCCCCATTTCCCCCCCCCCCCCCCCCACTTCTACCTAGGTCATTTCTTTGAATAGTTGTGTGCAGTCTAAATAATTGTGTACCCTATGCTTTGAAAGCAGACATGGTTCCAAGTGTTCTCTTTTCCCCCTAGCAGGCTTATGTGACCCTCTCTAGATGTTTCGCTAATGTACAGAGACATTCGTGGCAGCTTGTAGTACGGTAGTTGTTGATTTAACGTGATGAAGCACGGCAGGTTCAGTTGAGGCAAATCCAGTCAGGAAAGTTATCAGAGCTTGTGGTGGAGGCACCAAAGATCAGGCCTTTTCTCAACAGTCTTAAAGGGAGTCCATGAGGCCCTCTGTGTGGCTACCGCACCACGCCATATCCATATCATTAGCTAGTTAACAGATTAGTTAAACCTCATTAAGCGATGGGTTGGACAGTGGGAATACACAGTGGGCTTTGGAGAAACTTATTATGGAAAAAGACCATAAAGTCTCTCACAGAATCCTACAATCTTAGATGGGTAAACTCGGCCTTAGATCGTTACAATGGGGCTGGTTTCCTGGACACAGATTAAGCCTAGTGCTGGACTAAATAACACTTTCAATTAAGATTCTCCTTTGAGAATAGTGATACATCCAGGAATATCTGGATGCAGTTAGGTAATCTCAGTACAATGTCAATCGATGCCATGTTGGCAGCAAAAGCACAACAGAAAATTCTATGGTAGTTGGAATAGAAATGAAAACACGATTGTTATGGAATGTCTGTGTGTACTGTGATCTTGAACTGTTAGTACGTTACAGTCTGTTACAGTCTGGTACAGTCTGGTACAGTACGTTACAGTCTGGTACAGTACGTTACAGTCTGGTACAGTACGTTAGTCTGGTACAGTACGTTACAGTCTGGTACAGTCTGGTACAGTACGTTACAGTCTGGTACAGTATGTTAGTCTGGTACAGTACGTTACAGTATGGTACAGTCTGGTACAGTACGTTACAGTCTGGTACAGTACGTTACAGTCTGGTACAGTCTGGTACAGTACGTTACAGTCTGGTACAGTCTGGTACAGTACGTTAGTATGGTACAGTCTGGTACAGTACGTTAGTCTGGTACAGTCTGGTACAGTATGTTACAGTATGGCACAGTCTGTTACAGTCTGTTACAGTCTGGTACAGTGCGTTAGAGTCTGGTACAGTACGTTACAGTCTGGTACAGTACGTTAGTCTGGTACAGTCTGGTACAGATCGTTACAGTATGGCACAGTCTGGTACAGTACGTTACAGTCTGGTACAGTCTGGTACAGTACGTTACAGTCTGGTACAGTCTGGTACAATACGTTACAGTCTGGTACAGTCTGGTACAATACGTTACAGTCTGGTACAGTCTGGCACAGTACGTTAGTCTGGTCCAGTACGTTAGTCTGTTACAGTCTGGCACAGTACGTTACAGTCTGTTACAGTCTGGTACAGTACGTTACAGTCTGGTACAGTCTGGTACAGTACGTTACAGTCTGGTACAGTCTGGTACAATACGTTACAGTCTGGTACAGTCTGGTACAATACGTTACAGTCTGGTACAGTCTGGTACAATACGTTACAGTCTGGTACAGTCTGGCACAGTACGTTAGTCTGGTCCAGTACGTTAGTCTGTTACAGTCTGGTATAGTACGTTACAGTCTGGTACAGTACGTTAGTCTGTTACAGTCTGGTACAGATCGTTACAGTATGGCACAGTCTGGTACAGTACGTTACAGTCTGGTACAGTCTGGCACAGTACGTTACAGTCTGGTACAATACGTTACAGTCTGGTACAGTACGTTAGTCTGTTAGTCTGGTACAGTCTGGTACAGTACGTTACAGTCTGGTACAATACGTTACAGTCTGGTACAGTACGTTAGTCTGTTACAGTACGTTAGTCTGTTACAGTCTGGTACAATATGTTACAGTCTGGTACAGTACGTTAGTCTGTTACAGTACGTTAGTCTGTTACAGTCTGGTACAATACATTAGTCTGGTACAGTACGTTAGTCTGTTACAGTCTGGCACAGTACGTTAGTCTGGTACAGTCTGGCACAATACATTAGTCTGGTACAGTCTGGTACAGTACGTTACAGTCTGGTACAGTCTGGTACAATATGTTACAGTCTGGTACAGTCTGGTACAATATGTTACAGTCTGGTACAGTACGTTACAGTCTGGTACAATACGTTACAGTCTGGTACAGTACGTTACAGTCTGGTACAATATGTTACAGTCTGGTACAGTACGTTACAGTCTGGTACAGTACGTTACAGTCTGGTACAATACGTTACAGTCTGGTACAGTACGTTACAGTCTGGTACAGTCTGGTACAATATGTTACAGTCTGGTACAGTCTGGTACAATACGTTACAGTCTGGTACAGTCTGGTACAATACGTTACAGTCTGGTACAGTCTGGTACAATACGTTACAGTCTGGTACAATACGTTACAGTCTGGTACAGTCTGGCACAGTACGTTAGTCTGGTCCAGTACGTTAGTCTGTTACAGTCTGGCACAGTACGTTAGTCTGTTACAGTCTGGTACAGATCGTTACAGTATGGCACAGTCTGGTACAGTACGTTACAGTCTGGTACAATACGTTACAGTCTGGTACAGTCTGGCACAGTACGTTACAGTCTGGTACAATACGTTACAGTCTGGTACAGTACGTTAGTCTGTTACAGTCTGGTACAGTCTGGTACAGTACGTTACAGTGTGGTACAATATGTTACAGTCTGGTACAGTACGTTAGTCTGTTACAGTCTGGTACAATACGTTACAGTCTGGTACAGTACGTTAGTCTGTTACAGTACGTTAGTCTGTTACAGTCTGGTACAATACATTAGTCTGGTACAGTACGTTAGTCTGTTACAGTCTGGCACAGTACGTTAGTCTGGTACAGTCTGGCACAATACATTAGTCTGGTACAGTTTGGTACAGTCTGGTACAATATGTTACAGTCTGGTACAGTCTGGTACAGTACGTTACAGTCTGATACAGTACGTTACAGTCTGGTACAGTCTGGTACAATCTGGTACAGTACGTTACAGTCTGGTACAATACATTACAGTCTGGTACAGTACGGTACAGTCTGGTACAGTACGTTACAGTCTGGTACAATACATTACAGTCTGGTACAGTACGTTACAGTCTGGTACAGTCTGGTACAGTACGTTACAGTCTGGTACAGTCTGGCACAATACGTTACAGTCTGGTACAGTCTGGTACAGTACGTTACAGTCTGGTACAATACGTTACAGTCTGGTACAGTCTGGTACAATACGTTACAGTCTGGTACAGTCTGGTACAAGACGTTACAGTCTGTTACAGTCTGGTACAGTATGTTACAGTCTGGTACAGTCTGGTACAATACGTTACAGTCTGGTACAGTCTGGTACAATACGTTACAGTCTGGTACAATACGTTACAGTCTGTTACAGTCTGGTACAGTCTGGTACAATACGTTACAGTCTGGTACAGTCTGGTACAATACGTTACAGTCTGGTACAATACGTTACAGTCTGTTACAGTCTGGTACAGTACGTTACAGTCTGGTACAGTACGTTACAGTCTGGTACAGTCTGGTACAGTACGTTACAGTCCGGTACAGTCTGGTACAGTACGTTACAGTCTGGTACAGTACGTTACAGTCTGGTACAATACGTTACAGTCCGGTACAGTCTGGTACAGTACGTTACAGTCTGGTACAGTACGTTACAGTCTGGTACAATACGTTACTGTCTGGTACAGTACGTTACAGTCTGGTACAGTACGTTACAGTCTGGTACAGTCTGGTACAGTACGTTACAGTCTGGTACAGTCTGGTACAATACGTTAGTCTGGTACAGTACGTTACAGTCTGGTACAGTACGTTACAGTCTGGTACAGTACGTTACAGTCTGGTACAGTACGTTACAGTCTGGTACAGTCTGGCACAGTACGTTACAGTCTGGTACAGTACGTTACAGTCTGGTACAGTACGTTGCAGTCTGGTACAGTCTGGTACAATACGTTACAGTCTGGTACAGTACGTTACAGTCTGGTACAGTAGGTTACAGTCTGGTACAGTACGTTACAGTCTGGTACAGTCCGGTACAGTCTGGTACAGTCCGGTACAGTCTGGTACAATACGTTACAGTCTGGTACAATACGTTACAGTCTGGTACAGTACGTTACAGTCTGGTACAGTACGTTACAGTCTGGTACAGTCTGGCACAGTACGTTACAGTCTGGTACAGTACGTTACATTCTGGTACAGTACGTTACTGTCTGGTACAGTCTGGTACAATACGTTACAGTCTGGTACAGTACGTTACAGTCTGGTACAGTACGTTACAGTCTGGTACAATACGTTACAGTCTGGTACAGTACGTTACAGTCTGGTACAGACTGGTACAATCTGGTACAGTCTGGCACAGTCTGGTACAGTCTGGTACAGTCTAGTACAGTATGCCTACTGGCTTCTACATCACATGCCGTTGTCAGATGATCACTGAGCCGTTATCTGGGAGCCATGATTTGTCCGTGGCATGCCAGGGCAACTCACAACCACTCTTTACAGATTCATGTGCATGTGACTTGTGCTCTCATGCTTGCCTGCATCCTTGGGACTGTGTGGATGAAGAACGGAACGAGCATGTTTCATTGAGCAAATGTGACTGTGAATGTGCTTCTGGATGAGGAAGTGTGTGTGCGACTTTGTAGGTGTCTGTGAGTGCACCCGTGTGTGTGTGTGTGTGTACTTCCATCTGTGTGAGTTTATGGACACGTGTGTGTGCAGTATGTGTAGGTGTTGTGTGTTTGAATGTACATGTGTGTATGCTCATTCTGCAACTGTACGCATGAATGTGTGTGTACAGTATGTGTGTGTGTGTGTTCGTGGGAGATGGATTAGCCTGCCTCAGTGCTTCCAGCACTGTTTTCCTGCCCTGCCTGGTCTCTACACGCAACTAAGATCTCACTTTTCCATTCTGTTTATACAGCCATTGCCCAGGACCCATTAACTAGGAACTAGGGCCCCTTCACTCCTGCCTGATTAAAAAAAGCCCAATTAGAACAGCCGTTGTTCCAGGAAAGAAGGGATGAAATGATAGGAGTTCTAACACATCTTCATAGCTTAGACATAGCATGCTTCCCAAACAACACCCTATTCCCTACGTAGTGCACTACTTTTGACCAGACGCTAAAATATAGGGTTTAGGGTGCCATTTGGGATTCAGACATAGTCCAGGGTGTGTGGTGTAATTTGGTCACATCAAATCCCTGGCCATGCGTCTCGCTTTGGCGGTTGAAGTGTATGACAACAGCTTAAACATTACTGGGCTGATTAAACAGTTGAAGTGTATGACACTAATGAATGGCCTCTGAGGGACTGAGGTGGCCTTTCATTTTGTCATTAGCCTGTTAGTCCAGGTGGTTTGGGGACACTTGAGCCGCTCCTGGGAACTGGTTTAAGCCAGTCGTTAGCCATGACAGTGTCTCTTGTAGAAATAAGTTGTTAAAATAGAAGGGTAGTCATTACAGTCATTATGTGACAGTAATGACTAGAGCTGGGTCCAAATGGTATTGGTATTTTATCAATGCTTTGAGCGTTTGATTAAGCCGGCCTGGAGTGACAAATGGGTTGGCTTTGGTACTATCTGGTTCCGAAGAACAATTAAATTATAGTATTTGAAAGAAAAACGATACTATTTGAACCCAGGAACAGTAATGGTGGTAGTAATAGATGGGATGTCATGGTGTTTCTGCAGGATTGGAAACAAATTGGTCGACAGGCAAATGGAAGATACATGATGTGAAGTAGTTGTAGAAACACTGTAATAACTGCACGGAGAGAGCTGAAATTAAGTGGTTACAACAGTAATGTCAGTAGACAACTACAGAGAGGCAGTGGTAAGATGGCAAACAAAGTATGGTAATTCTTCAGACATCAAAAGGAGGTTAAGGTAAGTATCAGTTGTGGTAGTCCATGGTAGTCCATAAGACAATAGTGTTAAGGTGGCAGGAGTACCATGGCAGAATCAATGTTGCAGGAGTATCATGGTAGTATTAATGAGACAGGAGTACCTGTCCCGACTTCCGCCGAAGTCGGTCCCTCTCCTTGTTCGAGCGGTGTTCGGCGGTCGACGTCACCGACCTTCTAGCCATCACTGATCCATTTTTCATTTTTCATTTTCCATTGGTTTTGTCTTGTCTTCCATCACACCTGGTTCCAATCCCATCAATTACATGTTGTGTATTTTACCCTCTGTTTCCCCTCATGTCCTTGTCGGAGATTGTTTTGTTTGTATGTGATGTGCTATTTAGTGTTGGTGTGCGACGGGTTTTGTACCCACTTTGTTATTTTGTACATTTTGGTTGTTTTGGAGTTTTGAGACATGAGTACCATGGTAGTATTAATGTGGTAGGAGTACCATGGTAGTATTAATGTGGTAGGAGTACCATGGTAGTATTAATGTGGTAGGAGTACCATGGTAGTATTAATGTGGTAGGAGTACCATGGTAGTATTAATGAGACAGGAGTAGAATGGTATTATTAAGGCGGCAGGCACGGTGTCATTTTTCCAAAGATGGAAGTCGATATATTAGTAGAAGTGGACATAAAACAGCCCTGGGTATGATCTGTGGTTCTAGTGTAGTGTGGTAGCAGTGGTGTAAAACATCCCTGGGTATGATCTGTGGTTCTAGTGTAGTGTGGCAGCAGTGGTGTAAAACAGCCCTGGGTATGAGCTGTGGCTCTAGTGTAGTGTGGTAGCAGTGGTGTAAAACAGCCCTGGGTATGAGCTGTGGTTCTAGTGTAGTGTGGTAGCAGTGGTGTAAAACAGCCCAGGGTATGAGCTGTGATTCTAGTGTAGTGTGGTAGCAGTGGTGTAAAACAGCCCTGGGTATGATCTGTGGTTCTAGTGTAGTGTGGTAGCAGTGGTGTAAAACAGCCCTGGGTATGAGCTGTGGTTCTAGTGTAGTGTGGTAGCAGTGGTGTAAAACAGCCCTGGGTATGAGCTGTGATTCTAGTGTAGTGTGGTAGCAGTGGTGTAAAACAGCCCTGGGTATGAGCTGTGATTCTAGTGTAGTGTGGTAGCAGTGGTGTAAAACAGCCCTGGGTATGAGCTGTGGTTCTAGTGTAGTGTGGTGGCAGTGGTGGGGGAGGGGGAGAGGGGGAGGGTGGTGACCGAGGGGTAGGGTGGTGACCGAGGGGGACAGTGGCGACCGACGGGGACGGTGGCAACCGAGGGGGAGGGTGGCGACCGAGGGGGAGGGTGGCGACCGATGCGAAGCGTGGCGACCGAGGGGGAGGGTGGCGAGCGAGGGGGAGTGAGTATTGATTTTTTTAAAAACGGCAGGTGAAAAGGAATGCAAAGTCGTGTTGCTATAGCAACTAGCCGTGCACCAGAAGACAAAGCCTGGAGTCACAGGCAGGCTTCTCTCTCACGCCAGGGACCAGGCAAGGAGGCAATTCTCAATCCTCTCAATGGCTCCCTTATGCTCACAGTCGATACATCACAGATTGAACATATTGCCCGTTTGACAGGATCATTTCCCATTCTCATCAGAGGGTGTGTTAGTCATGCCTCTTGCGTGCTAAGTTCTTTTGACAATATCTCTTGAACATATTCCATTCACATTCCATGTTTGCGCTGCATGCTAACATTCCATATTTTTGAGAGGCTGTATACATGGTACTATGTGGGCATGTCGTGTCTTCATGAATGATACACTGTAGAAAAAGGCAGACACTTGCAGGAGATACCCAAAATCTAAAACTAAAAAACTAAACCAAAAACTAACATTGTTGACAAATCTGAGGCTTCATTGCACCTGGCCAGTCAGTGTGCTTGGGTTATTTTACATCAGCCTCGGGTGATTTTTGGGACCTTGCAGAAGTCAAACATTTAGATTTAGTAACCCTGGAGGCTACATAGATGCTTGCATAACATTTAGTTTGATGCCATCTGTGTCCATATGAGTTCAGAGCAGAGCCGGAGCTAGGCGATAGTATCGACCAAGGATGTAGCCTAGTCTCACAGTGTGTGTGGTACGTGGAAAGTAAATATGTATTTCCTGGAATGTTTGGGGCTGAATGTAGAACAGCTTATTATGTAAGTGAGCCATAAAAAAATAATGTTTTATTGGCATGTTTATGATCTTTTTTCAAGTTCAAAACCAAAGTGTTATGCGATGGCCTCATTCAGTCAGGCAATGTTTAGGCCACCCCATATACCATTTGCTTTGTCATCCCTTAAGGCCCCAAACACACCAAAACACAGATCATTTGGTGGTGTTTATGTTCCACCTCAGAAACACCAGACTAGACAGCTGTCATAAACCAACATAGCCCAGCCGTGAAGATCCTCTTCCAAAACCTCAGTTTTCACGACATCAAAAACGCTTCAGTAACCTCACAGGAGGTAAAATGTCACTCCTCTAGTGACCAAATGTAAAACGCAATGTTCCATAACCATAAACCTATATTCAGAGATAATGCAGAGATGAAACAAGTCTAAAACATGCCATAATCAATGAGAGGAAAGGGCAAAGATCTAAGAAAACAAGGCGGCGCTCGACAACCCACCGCATAGTCCAAAGAATATATAGACATGTCCTTATTACTGCTCTAACTGACTAAGCTGACCTGGCATAGATCTGGTTTGGGAACATCTGATGATGATGCCTTTGATGTCCCTGTGATGGCATCCTCCATCCCATGAGTCTCTCCTACTCTTCCAACACATTGTGCCTCCATATCAAAGGTTTTTTCCCCTCCCTCTGTACAGCAGTGATAATGAAATCCCACTAAAATGTTCTCCGAGCTGCAGGGATCACATCCAAGGATCGCCCAAAGCTGAGGAGAGGGAGAAGAACGAGGGAATGACGGAAACTAGAGCGCCCAGGAAAGATGGGCAAGAGGAAAATTCCATAATTAGGAATTTCCTGGGAATTTCTTTGAAAAGGGCCTATTTTCTAACGCCTTCAATGTGAAGTATGACCAATTTCAGGTTGGTGAAGTCTACGCCCTATACCCTAGTCACTGTCTAGTGACGTCTATGCCTTATCCTCTAGTCACTGTCTACTGACGTCTACGCCTTATCCTCTGGTCACTGTCTAGTGAAGTCTACACCCTATACCCTAGTCACTGTCTAGTGACGTCTACACCCTATCCTCTAGTCACTGTCTAGTGTAGTCTAGGCCCTATACCCTAGTCACTGTCTAGTTTAGTCTAGGCCCCTAGCCTACTTAGTGTGTAGTGTATTCTAGGCCCTATACCCTACTTAGTGTGTAGTGTAGTCTAGGCCCTATACCCTAGTCAGTGTGTATTCAATGTGGGATTGGAGAGAAAGCACAGAATAACATTTCTGTTTGACATGTCCAGGCAGCAGCAGCAGCTAGGACTTTGAAAGCCTGACCTGTTTCACCAGCGTGTTCTGTTATGTTAAACTGAAATAGTAGCAGATTGATTAACAACCTGGCAGCGCTGTGGAAAATGAGGATGAGGGGATTAGGAAGTGTTAGGGTTTTGTAATCTCCAAACCGGGAAGACGATGTGGGAAGGGACGGATCAGCAATGTGTGAGCCGAGGTCGAGGGATTACAGGACGGCCGCTCAGAAGGGATCGCTTTCAGTCGGTGCAGGGTCCAATCCGACTTAACCCCTGAGACAGAGGTTAAGGTACAATAAATCCCAGGCCTCTGTGGAAGTGACGGTCTCGACTGACACATGACTCAGTCCACTCAAATCCTTCAACCCCTTTGAGAATAGAAGTGGTTACGGTGACACATTCTACGAATGGGCATTCATGTACAGTATAGATTTGAATACAAAGTGAATCTCTTACGAATGCTTATAGCAAGACTATAACTGCTGAAAATGGCAACTATATTAAGGAATACTGTATATACAGAGCCTTCAGAAAGTATTCACACCCTTTGACTTATTCCACAGTTTGTTGTGTTACAGCCTGAATTTAAAATGGATTAAATTGAGATTTTGTGTTACTGGCCTACACATAATACCCCATAATGTCAAAGTGGAATTATGCTTTTAAATTAATTAAAAAGGAAAAGCTGAAATACCTTGAGTCAATAAGTATTGTTATGTTATGCCTAAATAACTTCAGAAGTAAAAATGTGCTTAACATGTCACATAATAAATTGCATGCAATAATATTGTTTAACATGATCCTTAAATGATTACCCCATCTATGTACCCACACATACAATTATCTGTAAAGTCCCTTAGTCAAGCAGTGAATTTCAAGTACAGATTCAACCACAAAGACCAGGGAGGTTTTATTTGTCGATCTACACAAAATACTCTGTAATGTCAAAGTGGAAGAAAAATGATTTAACTGTGGATAATAAAACACTAATATATTTTGATTACATAAGTAGTCAACCCCCTGAAACAATACATGTTAGAATCACCTTTGGCAGTAATTACAGCTGTGAGTCTATCTGGGTAAGTCTCTAAGAGCTTTGCACATCTGGATTATACAATATTTGCTCATTATTCTTTAAAAAATGATTCAAGCTCTGTCAAGTTGTTTGTTGATCATTGCTAGACAGTCATTTTCAAGTCTTGCAATAGATTTTCAAGTCGATTTAAGTCAAAACTGTAACATTCAATGTTGTCTTGGTATATTTGGCCTTGTGTTGTCTTGTTGAAAGGTGAATTTGTCTCCCAGTGTCTCCCAGTGTCTGTCTCCCAGTGTCTGACTGAATCAAGTTTTTGTCTAGGATTTTGCCTGTGCTTATTGCATTTATTTTTATCCTAAAGCACTCCACAGTCCTTGCCAATGACAAGCATACCCATAACATGATACAGCCACCACCACGCTTGAAAATATTGAGAGTGGTACTCAGTGATGTGTTGTTTTGGATTTGCCCCAAACATAACGCTTTATATTCAGGACAAAAAGTGAATATCTTTGCCACATTTTTTTGCTGTATTACTTTCAGGTGCACAACTTTCACTGGGGACGGGGGGGACATGTCCCCCCAACATTATGAATTTGCATTTTTGTCCCCCCCAGTGTTACCATTGGAATGTGAAACAAAATGAGGCAACGGTGTGCTTTAGGACCATGCGGACGCCTCCGAGTGGTCGGGTATGCTGTTTGGAGTGTAATAATAATTTGTTCCCCCCCACTTCTAAAACCAAATTTGCACCCCTGCTTGCCTTATTGCAAACGGGATGCATGTTATGGAATATTTTTATTCTGTACAGGCTTCCTTCTTTTCACTCTGTCATTTAGGTTAGTATTGTGGAGTAACTGCACTGTTGTTGATCTATCTTCAGTTATCGCCTATCACAGCCATTAAACTCTGTAACTGTTTAAAAACAAAAAATGTCCTCATGGTGAAATCCACAAGTGGTTTCCTTCCTCTCTGGCAACTGAGTTAAGAAGGGTGCTTGTATCTTTGTAGTGACTGCGTGTATTGATACAACATCCAAAGTGTAATTAATAACTGCACCATGCTGAAATAGATATTCAATGTCTACTTCCCCTGCCCCCCCCCCCCCCCCAACCACCCTTCTATTGTAAAAGACAAAAATGTTAATCCAGCTGAATCCCACTTTGCAACACAACAAAATATGGAAAAAGTCAAGGCGTGTGAATAGTTGCTGAAGGCTCTGTAGCTGAAAAGGCAAAGGAATCAATAATCCTGAAATCAAAACGGTCTGATTAATCATCAACGGATTTGATTTGCATAGAAAAATATAATAGTCAGAATAAATGAGAATAGAGCTAAATTAACAGAATTGATTCCTAAATCCAGCCTTGTTTCGACATATCAATAGTCCTTTTGGGTGTAACCAAATCATCTAAAGACTCCCTTTAATGTTGGTCCCATTTCTCTGTGTGGCAGTGGGGAAAATGTCTTTATTTTGAGGGGCCAAATGGGAGACAAAGAGTGTGCCATGGGTCTTTGGTTCCTGGAGAAGACATTCTCACAGATGGGCTATTTCCAGAATGCTGATAGACCGTCCGTGAACAAATGGGAAATACCATTCACACTTAAGTATCGAGCAGAGACACTACGCGGATGAGAGTACTGGCTTTTCAGAGGGACGAGTAGTGGCCCGGGGAGAGACGTGACAAAGCATCCGTGGGCCGTCTGCATTTGATACTGTATCCCACGGCATTACAATTTGACTGGATGATTCTATTTACATTTCTATCGCCACTTCACTGTGTTTAAAGTGCTGGTCTGGCTTTTGAAATACATGTTATTGAATTAGTGAAATAGGGGAGCTGGTGTTGCTGTCTGAACTATGCTGTGGTCCTGCACAGCATCAAGATTCTCAATAATGCAGCTACATGTACTGTAGCAGAAACCAGAGGCCTTGCAACGAAACGGCTTATATTGGCTTCTGTTGCTATGGTTTGAAGCTGAACGTCTGTGTGTATGTGTGTGTTTGTGTGTGTCTTTGATAAGGCCAGGCAGTAATCACAGAGGTTATCTGCCAATACGAGTGTTATCACTCATCCTCCCACTCTGCAGCCCTGGCTCTACTATCCCTTAGACAAAATCAAATAGAAGATATCATCACTGTGACGAACATTGACCTATTCGCATGGGACAGATTTGATTCTATGAAATTGAGGCAAAGCTGCTGGGGAAAGCTGCTGACCAAATCTCCCCTTACTGGGTATAAATGACTATTTTCCTCAACAACTCTGATAGCTCTGTCATTGAAATGGTGAAATTATAGCCTCGCTCTTTGTGTCACAGCCACAATACCCCTAATCTAGTATAATGCTCATGAACATTTCAGTGTTTCCCTCTTACGATTATGGATGAAATCAGAACATCAGCCATGGTTATTATTTTCAAATACTCATTCTCTTCAAAGTTCGTTTCTATGACGATATTGTAGACTGCAAAGGTAAACAACACAGTCCATATATGACTGTATAGCGCAGCAATGACAAATCCTAATAGGTTTATGTTCAACTGAAAGATGTGTGAAAAAACTGGCAGTGTTATAACCATTTATTAGCCTTTTTATGACAGGAAATGTAGGAGTCTTTACCAGAAAGCGCAGGAGTCTTTACCAGAAAGTGCAAGAATCTTTACCAGAAAGCAGCACAAACTGCTAAGGTTTCAATGCAGGTAAATAATCTGCTGAAATTTCAATGCAAGTAAATAATCTGCTGAAATGTCAATGCAGGTATCTGTGTTATCTGTGCTTAATTTCTAAAGTGCTGTTTCCTATAAATGCTGGAAACACCAAAATACCCCATAATTTCCCCTCCAAGTGTCTTGATGGGTGGAAGAGCTTAAGGGTGCATCTCAAATGGCACCCCGCCCCATCAGTAGGCATTCCTTCCATCAGTAGGCATTCCTTCCATCAGTAGGCATTCCTTCCATCAGTAGACATTCCTTCCATCAGTAGGCATTCCTTCCATCAGTAGGCATTCCTTCCATCAGTAGGCATTCCTTCCATCAGTAGGCATTCCTTCCATCAGTAGGCATTCCTTCCATCAGTAGGCATTCCTTCCATCAGTAGGCATTCCTTCCATCAGTAGGCATTCCTTCTATCAGTAGGCATTCCTTCCATCAGTAGGCATTCCTTCCATCAGTAGGCATTCCTTCCATCAGTAGGCATTCCTTCTATCAGTAGGCCTTCCTTACATCAGTAGGCATTCCTTCCATCAGTAGGCATTCCTTCCATCAGTAGGCATTCCTTCCATCAGTAGGCATTCCTTCCATCAGTAGGCATTCCTTCCATCAGTAGGCATTCCTTCCATCAGTAGGCATTCCTTCCATCAGTAGGCATTCCTTCCATCAGTAGGCATTCCTTCCATCAGTAGGCATCCCTTCCATCAGTAGGCATTCCTTCCATCAGTAGGCATTCCTTACATCAGTAGGCATTCCTTACATCAGTAGGCATTCCTTACATCAGTAGTGATTCCTTACATCAGTAGGCATTCCTAGTCGATCACCAAACATTTCTGTAGAAAAGCCAACGATAAAGGTGCGCTCCTTTAAAAAAAAGAAAATTGTTGTGCTGTTGGCGGTAGGTGCACTTGATTCGTAAGGCCTGCACACCAGATAAGCAAAGTGTCCCCATTTTGAACCATTTTATTTGTCTGAATAGACAAATCGGGAGATCTGTGGGTTTAATCGTGTGTGCCTACTGAGCTGGCCAATCGGATAGCTCAAATCACTGTGCCTACAAAGCTTGTACGACCCTGGCCACAGCAAAGTTTGATAGGCTATTAGTCTACGTAAGATTTAATAACTTGTAAAACCATGACCACAGAGAGTCTGTCAAAGAATACAGCAAAGAGCTGCAGTTTATATGCGTGAGTTTATGTCTAAGTTTCTATTCAGCACTGTCAACACTTTTTATTCAACACTATAACAAAATGCGCTTCTTCGCACTTCTGCTCGCACTGTAGTTGCAATGAATAAGTAGCCAAGTGTATTGATACTGATGAATAGCTAACAAAATAGCTACATGGACTTTCTGAGTTAACCTTGTATCTTTATTGACCTTTAATTAAAAAAAATGTGCACTGTCTCTATGCCCTACACACTCACAGGGCCCTACACAAACCCAGACGACGCTGGGCCAATTGTGCGCCGCCCTATGGGACCCCCGATCACGGCCGGTTGTGATACAGCCCGGGATCGAACCAGGGTTTGTAGTGATGCCTCTAGCACTGAGATGCGGTGCCTTAGACCGCTGCGCAACTCGGGAGCTCATAATATGCACATACATTTATACTGACTCTACACACACCCACTCACATACAAGCTGCTACTACTCTGTTAATCTTATATCCTGATGCCTAGTCACTTACCCCTATACATATCTACCTCCATCACTCCAGTATCCCTGCACATTTTTAATATGGTACTGGAACTGACCCTGTATATAGTATGCTTATCCCTATACATATCTACCTCCATCACTCCAGTATCCCTGCATGTAAATATGGTATTGGAACTGACTTTTAAAATATTTCCTGTATATAGCATGCTTATTTACTTTGTGTATTTCATATTTCTTATTCTTATTTCTCGTGTTGTTTTTTTCTAGTAACACATTGTTATTGATTAACGCATTGTTGGTTTTTGAGTTTGCAAGAAAGGCATTTCACTGTACTTGTGCATGTGACATTAAAACATGAAACTTGACATGTGATGACAATACAGAACAGAACAGATGAACAGGAATGACGTTTACTCTAATGGGTGGCCCCAAAAATATATATCTTAACGCCACACCCCTACAAGGACACGATTCCACTCCAGGGTTCCTCCAGGAACCATTAATACATTGAACCATTAAAAGGTTCCTCAACTAACCAAAGGTGCAAATATGAACCATTGAATAGCAATGGTTCCATGAGGAACTCCAGGGTTCCTCAAATCATCACTAATTATAAGAGTTTACGGAGTCTCATCCTGGCGATTTCTGTAGGATAGTGTGTTGAGGACCCTCATAACCCCTCCAACAAACATTGCTCAGGGTTCATTTCACTGTACTTGTGCATGTGACATTAAAACTTGAACTTGAACTAATAGAGATTGTCGTGTCTATTTTTTATATCAAGGAATATTTAACTATCTCTGGTCATAGGAACAACATGAATTTGTGCATGAGGTAGATCTGGTGAGACTCAAGTTTTGCCATCAGGATGAGACGGTGTGCCATCTCTCTGGTCAGTCTCATCGGAGGAAAGGAAGGAGAGCGGAGGGACCGTGAGAGGCAGACCCTCTGCTGCTCTCTCCCTCCCTCCACTTAGACTAATGCTGTGTTCAAGACAGCTGGGAACTCAGAAATCTCTGCCTTCCGACTTCAGTGCGTTCAAGACAACTGGGAACTCTGAAAAAAATCAAGATCCAACTGGGAAAAATGGTTTTGAACGGTCATCCAACTCAGAATTCCAAGTCGGAAACAGGCATCTTTCTAGAGCTCCGACTTTCCGAGCTGAACATCACTGGCGTCATTATTTGACCGCGATTTTTCCCCAGTTGTCAGTTGACAGAGTTCCCAGTTGTCTTGAAAGCACCATGATCATGAGATGCAGGTACCATCAGTCCAGTAAAAAAATATATAATTTAATTCCAATTCATGCTCCGCAGTGCCTCACAAGTGATACACCAACTGATCTATTTTGTTATCAAAGCTTGAGGTTTGAAATATTATATGGTCTGTGAATAACAATTTTGGCGGGCCAGGCATATAGCCAATATGATGTGATAATGTATTAGGTCTACTGCACAAATCTCATTCCTACAGGAGTGTTTTTATTAGGTTCATGTATCTGAGCGGTAGATCTCGGCTTGGTTTTTGACCGCGAAAATGATCTTGACTCTGAAAAGGTTGGTGACCACTGCCTTACATAGTTCACCATTTTCTTTTACCAAAACCCCGTGGGCAGTATACTGCACTATGAAGGGAAAAGGGTGTCATTTGGTACGCAGACTGAGAGATAGCCATGGCTGCTACTCTGTCACAGATGCTGCCATCCTACCGCTCTAACCTAAATTACAAACGGACCATTAGGTTTTATTGTGGGAAATCACACAAATGGGTAGATTTATGTCCCAAGTCAAGCTTTTATGAAATGGATACATCTGGAACACAGATTGTGGCAAAGAAATGAGAGCTGGAGTGTCCAAAATCCATATCAACCTGACCAGCGATTACTTCCCTGTCATTCTAACACAATTACTATGGACATTTGGATCTCGGATATGATTGCAAATGCAAAACGTTGCCATGTTAACTGCATTAATAATGTACACTGAACAAAAATATAAACACAACATGCCGTGTTGGTCCCATGTTTAATGTAATAAAAAATCCCAAGCATTTTCCATATGCACAAAAAGCTTATTTCTCTCAGATTTTGTGCACAAATTTGTTTACATCCCTGTTAGTGAGCATTTCTCCTTTGCCAATATAATCCATCCACCTGACAGGTGTGGCATATCAAGAAGCTGATTAAAAAGCATGATCATTACACAGGTGCACCTTGTGCTGAGGAAAATAAAAAGGCCACTATAATTGTGCAGTTTTGTCACACAACACAATGCCACAGATGTCTCAAGTTTTGAGGAGGCGTGCAATTGGCATGCTGACTGCAGAAATGTCCACCAGAGGTGTTGCCTGAGCATTAGCTGCCTCCAATGTCGTTTTAGAGAATTTGACGGTACGTCCAACCGGCCTCACAACCGCAAACTATGTGTAACCACGCCAGCCCAGGACCTCCACATCTGGTTTCTTCACCTGCGGGATCGTCTGAGGGGGGGGGGTGGGGTGGTACTCATTCTGATTGGCTGGGCCTGGCTACCCAGTGGGTGGGCCTATGTTACTTCAAGGCCCACCCATGACTGTGCCCCTGCCCAGTCATGTGAAATCCATAGATTAGAGCCTCATGAATTTATTTCAATTGACTGATTTCCTTATATCAACTGTAACTCAGTAAAATCTTTGAAATTGTTGCATGTTGCGTTTATATTTTTGTTCAGAATATTTAATCAAGTACGGTTGGATTCATATGTAAATGTTTAACTTTGAATATGATAAAAGTGTATTTGATCACCGTCATTGTCACACACTCAAGTTTAGTGTCACTTACTTGAGCTTTCCTTTCCCTTGACCTGTGGGGACACAATTCCGCATTCAGCAACCGTGGCAACAGCGACTTGTGGTTGGTTATTGTTGGTAAGCAAAGCAGGTACAGTACATAATGTGCAGTTCTATACAACAGTAATCTCTCTTTCAATTGGCCATCGACTGGATCAATACCTCCTCTTACGGTCATTTTCCCAAAATTACATGGTTTTCCAGAAATACCAGTTGGAGGATTCCCAGATTTCCTGATAGTTCCCTCCTGATTACGTCAATCTTACAACCAGGATGTCTGGACAACAAGAGACTTTGGAGAAAGTAGCAGAGTTTATTTTACCATTGCGACATAGCATAGGACTTCACACAGCCCTAACACTCACCTCCCAAAAATGCACAACCGATGTGGCTCTGCGTACGTGACTCCTACTCAACTGAATGTATTCTAGAATGTGGCTCTGCGTACGTGACTCCTACTCAACTGAATGTATTCTAGAATGTGGCTCTGCGTATGTGACTCCTACTCAACTGAATGTATTCTAGAACGTGGCTCTGCGTACGTGACTCCTACTCAACTGAATGTATTCTAGAATGTGGCTCTGTGTACGTGACTCCTACTCAACTGAATGTATTCTAGAATGTGGCTCTGCGTACGTGACTCCTACTCAACTGAATGTATTCTAGAACGTGGCTCTGCGTACGTGACTCCTACTCAACTTAATGTATTCTAGAATGTGACTCTGTGTACGTGACTCCTACTCAACTGAATGTATTCTAGAATGTGGCTCTGCGTACGTGACTCCTACTCAACTTAATGTATTCTAGAACGTTGCTCTGATTACGTGACTCCTACTCAACTGAATGTATTCTAGAATGTGGCTCTGCGTACGTGACTCCTACTCAACTGAATGTATTCTAGAATGTGGCTCTGCGTACGTGACTCCAACTCAACTTAATGTATTCTAGAACGTTGCTCTGCGTACGTGACTCCTACTCAACTGAATGTATTCTAGAATGTGGCTCTGTGTACGTGACTCCTACTCAACTTAATGTATTCTAGAACGTTGCTCTGCGTACGTGACTCCTACTCAACTGAATGTATTCTAGAATGTGGCTCTGCGTACGTGACTCCAACTCAACTTAATGTATTCTAGAACGTTGCTCTGCGTACGTGACTCCTACTCAACTGAATGTATTCTAGAATGTGGCTCTGTGTATGTGACTCCAACTCAACTGAATGTATTCTAGAACGTGGCTCTGCGTACGTGACTCCTACTCAACTGAATGTATTCTAGAATGTGGCTCTGCGTACGTGACTCCTACTCAACTGAATGTATTCTAGAACGTGGCTCTGCATACGTGACTCCTACTCAACTGAATGTATTCTAGAACGTGGCTCTGTGTACGTGACTCCTACTCAACTGAATGTATTCTAGAACGTGGCTCTGCATACGTGACTCCTACTCAACTGAATGTATTCTAGAACGTGGCTCTGCGTACGTGACTCCTACTCAACTGAATGTATTCTAGAACGTGGCTCTGCGTACGTGACTCCTACTCAACTGAATGTATTCTAGAACGTGGCTCTGCGTACGTGACTCCTACTCAACTGAATGTATTCTAGAACGTGGCTCTGCGTACGTGACTCCTACTCAACTGAATGTATTCTAGAACGTGGCTCTGCGTACGTGACTCCTACTCAACTGAATGTATTCTAGAACGTGGCTCTGCGTACGTGACTCCTACTTAACTTAATGTATTCTAGAATGTGGCTCTGCGTACGTGACTCCTACTCAACTTAATGTATTCTAGAACGTGGCTCTGCGTACGTGACTCCTACTCAACTGAATGTATTCTAGAACGTGGCTCTGCGTACGTGACTCCTACTTAACTTAATGTATTCTAGAATGTGGCTCTGCGTACGTGACTCCTACTCAACTTAATGTATTCTAGAACGTGGCTCTGCGTACGTGACTCCTACTCAACTGAATGTATTCTAGAACGTGGCTCTGCGTACGTGACTCCTACTCAACTGAATGTATTCCAGAATGTGGCTCTGCGTACGTGACTCCTACTCAACTGAATGTATTCTAGAACGTGGCTCTGCGTACGTGACTCCTACTCAACTGAATGTATTCTAGAATGTGGCTCTGCGTACGTGACTCCTACTCAACTGAATGTATTCTAGAACGTGGCTCTGCGTACGTGACTCCTACTCAACTGAATGTATTCTAGAACGTGGCTCTGTGTACATGACTCCTACTCAACTGAATGTATTCTAGAACGTGGCTCTGCGTACGTGACTCCTACTCAACTGAATGTATTCTAGAATGTGGCTCTGCGTACGTGACTCCTACTCAACTGAATGTATTCTAGAATGTGGCTCTGCGTACGTGACTCCTACTAAACTGAATCTATTCTAGAATGTGGCTCTGCGTACGTGACTCCTACTCAACTGAATGTATTCTAGAACGTGGCTCTGCGTACGTGACTCCTACTCAACTGAATATATTCTAGAACGTGGCTCTGCGTACGTGACTCCTACTCAACTGAATGTATTCTAGAATGTGGCTCTGCGTACGTGACTCCTACTCAACTGAATGTATTCTAGAATGTGGCTCTGCGTACGTGACTCCTACTCAACTGAATGTATTCTAGAATGTGGCTCTGCGTACGTGACTCCAACTCAACTGAATGTATTCTAGAATGTGGCTCTGCGTACGTGACTCCTACTCAACTGAATGTATTCTAGAATGTGGCTCTGCGTATGTGACTCCTACTCAACTGAATGTATTCTAGAATGTGGCTCTGCGTACGTGACTCCTACTCAACTGAATGTATTCTAGAATGTGGCTCTGCGTACGTGACTCCTACTCAACTGAATGTATTCTAGAACGTGGCTCTGCGTGATTTCCCAGAAGACAATTACATTAATAATTCAATTTATATAATTATTGCACAATGGTGATAACGAAATTTGTCTTTTGACGAATTTTCCAATTGGACTTCTCTGGGAATGGGAATTGTCTTGTCGGGCTCGAATTCAGGTAAACTGCAATACCGAGTGTCCTCTTAGCACAGTGGAAAGCGTGCTTCTAGAACGGAACCCTGGGGCCTTGGTATAGACACTATTGAGTTAGCTTTAGCCCAGTTCAGTCTCCTTAGCCACATTCCAGCTACCTCTAGTCTGTGTGTTGTAGAGAAAGAGGCTTGGCATTGATGCAGGCTACTGGGAATGATCCTCGCTCGCGGCTCTCCCTCCCAAGCCCAAGGCTCTATTTTGGGCGATTCAAACATCCACCGCTGACCCACCTTTCATTCCTCTGCTCACTCATCCTCACCAACTAAAGCACTTTCTTAAATGTTTAGATGCGGCAATCCCAGAATCTCGCGGTACACAACAGAGGGATCCTCCCACACAGGCTGTGTCATGTGCTTGGTTTCTCTGGGCTGTAGCCGCTCCTTCCCGATCCCAAGCGAGTTCACATATTGCTTACTTCAATACAGGGTTTCCGGTGAGGAGGCATGTCTATGACTCATATAAATTTTGGTCTGTTATAAAAAAACACCTGGCTGCATGTACATAAGCACGCCGACACCAGTATGAAAGGAGAAACAAACACTCAAGCAATTAACTGCAGAAGGAAAGAAATCCTCTGTCAAAAAAAGTGCTTATACTCAAGGTTAGCCCTCTCATGACAGGCTGGGTGTTTAGATCCTATGGAACACTTCCCACAGCATGGACTGTAACCATGGCAATGCACATTACCTTCTGGCTGTTTTCCTCTGTGGAGAAAGAGAAAACAGCTTTAGGAGGACGAGGCACGGTGGTTCTGTTATTCCATTGGCAATGGACTGTGGATGTCGGTGTTATTTTTGGAGTTTGTTGTTTGGGAGTCAGGCTGAAATGGCTGAAATAGGCTCTCAGGCTTACATGAATAACAGTTGAAGATTAGTCTGGCACTGAACAAAATGTCCATTGTGGGTCTAGCGGTTGCTCTGCGTGAAACCGTGGACAGCTGACTAAATGACCGACAACTGGACCTTGTGGAGTACAGTGTGTTCATTCAAACCTATGTTGATATCTACTTATCTAGAAATATATTTATTTTCTGTAAATAGATTGCGATGATTAAATGGATAACTTTATTCGGTCTGTTTACAATACATGAATCAGAATAACTGTCTACATAGAAGCATATGGCCTCTAATGTCGTTGATATCAAGACATATTTGTTTGATACCTCAGTCACTGATGACACAATGATGACTGCATTTCATAGATACAAAATAAAATAAAAACGGAGAACTTTAACACTGTGGTGGGAATGTACAGGCTGTTTCAATATATAAAGCAACCGGAGGAGAGGACAGATACATCCAAATGCTGCTTAATCAGTGTAGCTATAGCTTCTCCCCAGACATCTGCATAATGCAGAACTGGCTAGTGCACTGTGTTGTGTCTGTCAGAAGACGTATCTTACCAACCTGCATGAATGAGACTGGGCGGTCAGATCAAGAGGTTGGGAGGATCGTTTGAATATATAAACTAGCTAAATCCTGACTTCCACTTAAGTCAAATTTGAACTTAGTCTCACATTGACGTCAATGCATTAGTATGAGAAAAGTTGACCTAAATGGAAGTTATGATTTGCCTTACTGCACCATAGTATGATAGTATAGTATGTATGTAGTATGTCTTCGTAGTAGTATGTCTTCGTGTTGACTAATGATCAATCCTGATCATTAATCAAAATGTCTTCTTGTCATTACTGTTGATTGGCACTAAGAATTAAGGAGAAGTGAGATATGCAAAGGAATTTCTCAATTTCAGGGAATGTTTTCTGGCAAAGGGGAGAGGAGAGTTGATCTGATCAGTTGGGTTGAGCTTTTTGGGGGTTAAATCCATCATGTTGCTCTCTTTCTCCATCTCTCTCCCTCTCTCTCTCTTTCTCTCCATAAAACCAACCATCTATTTCTCTCTAAAACGATCCATCCATTTCACCACTTAAACCTCTCAAAGCCTACGGGATTCAATTCCTCCATCGGCTGCACAAGCCTCAGGGTGCTGGTACCATGAAATTACAATCCAACCGGCTTAACTTTGACAAAATAAATGTTTTTGTTCATCAACTGCCTTTGTTCCCAATGTTCTCGAACAAAATGATAGGCCACATTCCACATTATTGCCCAGGCTGCACCGTGATCAAATACCTGCATGGTGAAATCCCAAATGACAACGCTGAATTTTCACAAAGTAGAGGTTGTCTCTTACATAACTCTTTATTAAAACCAATATTAATTTTCCTAATGGCAGGGGAATTGGGTTGACAATTAAGTCAGTGGTAAAAGCGATGGTCAGTGGGGGACTGCTTTGTGTGTATGCACAACAATGGGTGTGTGTGTTTGTGTGTGTTTGTAAGATGGACTAGTTACGGTGGAGATTTTCATTAGTGCTGCATGAGTCAACAGCCTTTTCAGAGAGCTGCCCCATCATCACTAATTACACACTCCTGCATTTGGAGTTTTAATTGGGAAACTGATCTATGTATAACATCTCTTTCTATCAGGATCCCAACCGGTGTGGGTTGCATAATTAACCAAAATTAGCGTTTATCTGTCACATCTTTATATTTCTGCGATTGTTGCCATATTTCATTATTACTTTTGTTCAAATTAATAACGCAGTATGTAATTACGTTCTATGTGCTCTGATTTATGAGCTGCTTGTATTCCTGCAATTGGGACTTCGATAAAGTAATGACTCTCAGGGAATTATGGGCATTGTTAGGGCTTTGGATCTGTGGTGCTGACGCTAACAACAATAGAGGTGACATCACCGGCAATAACGGACAGAGTGCTGACTCGCGTTGTGCCTAATCACATCCACTGAATCAGACATAATCACATCCACTGAATCAGTCATAATCACATCCACTGAATCAGTCATAATCACATCCACTGAATCAGACATGTTGTTGAGCGCCGCTGAATCAGTTATAATCACATCCACTGAATCAGACACTGTTGTTGAGCGCCGCTGAATCAGTTATAATCACATCCACTGAATCAGTCACTGTTGTTGAGCGCCGCTGAATCAGTTATAATCACATCCGCTGAATCAGACACTGTTGTTGAGCGCCGCTGAATCAGTTATAATCACATCCACTGAATCAGACACTGTTGTTGAGCGCCGCTGAATCAGTTATAATCACATCCACTGAATCAGTCACTGTTGTTGAGCGCCGCTGAATCAGTTATAATCACATCCGCTGAATCAGACACTGTTGTTGAGCGCCGCTGAATCAGTCATAATCACATCCACTGAATCAGTCACTGTTGTTGAGCGCCGCTGAATCAGTTATAATCACATCCGCTGAATCAGACACTGTTGTTGAGCGCCGCTGAATCAGTTATAATCACATCCACTGAATCAGTCACTGTTGTTGAGCGCCGCTGAATCAGTCATAATCACATCCACTGAATCAGACACTGTTGTTGAGCGCCGCTGAATCAGTTATAATCACATCCACTGAATCAGTCACTGTTGTTGAGCGCCGCTGAATCAGTTATAATCACATCCGCTGAATCAGACACTGTTGTTGAGCGCCGCTGAATCAGTTATAATCACATCCACTGAATCAGACACTGTTGTTGAGCGCCGCTGAATCAGTTATAATCACATCCACTGAATCAGACACTGGTGTTGAGCCCCGCTCAGGTGATTGTGTGTGTGTGTGTTTGTTGCACTGTAAACACGTTTGTCTATGTCAACATGCATTTGTTTGTGTATATAGTAAAATACATGTGTGTGTGTGTGTGTGTGTGTGTGTGTGTGTGTGTGTGTGTGTGTGTGTGTGTGTGTGTGTGTGTGTGTGTGTGTGTGTGTGTGTCTGTGAGTAATCCGACACCAGTACAGTACATCTACCTCCTCGCCATGACAACAAGTGTCTGCGATTCTGTCACGGACAGCAATCTCTCGCTCTAACCATGCATTTCTGCTGCTGTTCTCCTACTAGTCACCAGACATATTGATTTACAATTCACAAAAGAACTCCATGCCTGGGAGAAAGCTTGGGGCCTTCTTACAGTACTATGCAGTCAGCCATAACTAAAATATAGATCATTAACATTCATTAAAGGTCATTGAAGAGCATATTTGGAGAGGTGGAAAAGGAGTCTGGATGGATGGATGGATGAGGTTTGCCAGAGGCTGCTTACCAAACAGTACCCTATTCCCTAGTGCACTACAGGGCTCTGGTCAAAAGTAGTGCATTATATCGGGAATAGGGTTTTAATTTGGGATGCACAGTTCTGAGAGAGTGTTAAACCCTCTGTCAGAAAGCCCCCAGACAGAGTGCTGAGAGAGTGTTAAACCCTCTGTCAGAAAGCCCCCAGACAAAATCTACTTTCTTGAAGGGTGAGCTTTTCAATGATGTCTCATTCTCCTTACAAAGGCATCATGGGAAGGAAAACAAGATACTTTCTCAACAACAAAAAACACAGGAACAAGAGCGGACATGTTCGCTGCACCTTTCACACTGCACTTGATGAGAGTGGACAGCTACATTTGATGCAGCAACATCCCCCCCCCCCCCATTTCACATAGACAAAAACAGCTTCCTCTAGCACTTCAAAACTGAAGTGTTACAGTCAAAGCCTCTGGATGCAAAAGAAAATAGAGCAAACAAACTTAAGGCTCGCTTGTTATTATATTCTTGATTCGAAAAAAACGATTTCTGCAAATAATTAACAACGCAGCGGTGGATGTAAAACGACAGCTCATGAATTTGCAAATGATCGATGTAAAATAGCATTTTATAATTGTTTTCTCTCCGGGCAAGATCTTTCTTGCATTTCATCTTGTGTGAATACGTGATGGATGAAGGAAATCTCCTAGTACTGTAGAAAGCATCTACACAGCCTAGTGCTGTCCTCTGCTTCCTGTAAATACGACCAGAGGCTGATTTCAGCACCACGGACATCACCACAGGAGCCCACAACATTACAGAGGCTGATTTCAGCACCACGGACATCACCACAGGAGCCCATGACATTAGAGGGGCTGATTTCAGCACCACAGACAGCACCACATCAGCCCATTAGAGAGGCTCGCTTTAGCACCACGGACAGCACCACAGTGACATTTCCCACTATAAAAACCTCTAACTATCTGCCCTCCACAGCAGTAGTGGTGACTACACAGAGTAATTCAGGTTCGCTGCACACTGACTCCTGTATGAACAGGATGCATGTAGGAGCCTCTGGCTAAATGGAATGTGTGCTGCTATTCTGAGATCAGTGGAGCTTTTCTATCTGCTGCCACGGGGGCGGAGAGGCGGGTGGGGAGGGAAGGATAGGGGTGGGGGAAGGGGGTGAGGAGGGAAGGATGGAGGGATGGATGGGGGGAAGGGGGTGGGAAGGGGAGGATAGGGGAGGGAGAGAAGGCACATCCAACACAGAGCAGGAGTTATCACTATGTATCTCCACACAGCCAAGTGCATATCTATGACATCTATGTGTTTCCCTGGATAAAATGAGACATCTATGTGTTTCCCTGGATAAAATTAGACATCTATGTGTTTCCCTAGATAAAAAGATACATCCATATGTTTCCCTGGCTAAAGGAGACACCTAAACTCAGCAAAAAAAGAAACGTCCTCTCACTGTCAACTGCGTTTATTTTCAGCAAACTTAACATGTGTAAATGAACATAACAAGATTCAACAACTGAGACACAAACTGAGCAAGTTCCACAGACATGTGACAAACAGAAATTGAATAATGTGTACCTGAACAAAGGGGGGGTCAAAATCAAAAGTAACAGTCAGCATCTGGTGTGGCCACCAGCTGCATTAAGTACTGCAGTGCATCTCCTCCTCATGGACTGCACCAGATTAGCCAGTTCTTGGTGTGAGATGTTCCCCATTCTTCCACCAAGGCACCTGCAAGTTCCCGGACATTTCTGGGGGGAATGGCCCTAGCCCTCACCCTCCGATCCAACAGGTCCCAGACGTGCTCAATGGGATTTAAGTCGCTCTGGATAAGAGCGTCTGCTAAATGACTTAAATGTAAATGTAAATGATTGAGATCCGGGTTCTTCGCTGGCCATGGCAGAACACTGACATTCCTGTCTTGCAGGAAATCATGCACAGAACGAGCAGTATGGCTGGTGAAATTGTCATGCTGGAGGGTCATGTCAGGATGAGCCTGCAGGAAGGGTACCACATGAGGGAGGAGGATGTCTTCCCTGTAATGCACAGCGTTGATATTGCCTGCAATGACAACAAGCTCCAATGGCACATTGTGTTAGCTGATCCAAGTTCATCATTTTAAGAAACAGACAGACTCACAAGTCCTCAACTGGCAGCTTCATTAAATAGTACCCGCAAAACACCAGTCTCAACGTCAACAGTGAAGAGGCGACTCTGGGATGCTGGCCTTCTAGGCAGAGTTCCCCTGTCCAGTGTCTGTGTTATTTTGCCCATCTTAATATTTTATTTTTATTGGCCAGTCTGAGATGTGGCTTTTTCTATGCAAGTCTGCCTAGAAGGCCAGCATCCCAGAGTCGCCTCTTCACTGTTGACGTTGAGACTGGTGTTTTGCAGGTACTATTTAATGAAGCTGCCAGTTGAGGACTTGTGAGGCGTCTGTTTCTCAAACTAGACACTCTAATGTACTTGTCCTCTTGCTCAGTTGTGCACCGGGGCCTCCCACTCCTCTTTCTATTCTGGTTAGAGCCAGTTTGCACTGTTCTGTGAAGGGAGTAGTACACAGCGTTGTACGAGATCTTCAGTTTCTTGGCAATTTCTCTCATGGAATAGCCTTCATTTCTCAGAGCAAGAATAGACTGACGAGTTTAAGAAGAAAGGTCTTTATTTCTGGCCATTTTGAGCCTGTAATCGAACCCAAAAATGCTGATGCTACAGATACTTAACTAGTCTAAAGAAGGCAAGTTTTATTTAAATTTTGTATTTAAAATGATAACTTGGATTAGCTAACACAACGTACCATTGGAACACAGGAGTACTGGTTGCTGATAATCTGCCCATGTACGCCTATATAGATATTCCATAAATAATCTGCCGTTTCCAGCTACAATAGTCATTTACAACATTAATGTCTACACTGTATTTATTATCAATTTGATGTTATTTTAATGGACAAAAAATTTGCTTTTCTTTCAAAAACTAGGACATTTCTAAGTGACCCCAAACTTTTGAACGGTAGTGTATGTTTCAATGGAAAAAATGAGACATCTATCTGTTTCCCTGGATAAAATTAATAGACATACACACACTTGCCCATACACACGCAAGCACACATGCATGCATGCATACGCACACACACACACACACACACACACACACACACACACACACACACACACACACACACACACACACACACACACACACACACACACACACACACACACACACACACACACACACACACACACACACACACACACACAACAGCGCTCGAGCAATCAGATTAGCTTGTCAGAGCGTGTGTGTCGTTAGTCGGGTTTATCTTGCACTCGACAACCTGCCCTTGATGAGGAGTTTAAACGGGTCGTGCTCCCCTTCAATCACCACAGTCTCTTGCCAAGCCCAGTCATAATTCTCCCCAAAAGATGCCCGCATTAAGTTAATTATTCATGTTCCGAGCTGCCACAGTCTATTTTTATCACAAAGCCCTCACAGGTATACAAGCTCCGAGCGGCGGCACAGTGACTGTTTTCTAATCTGAAACCTGGGGATCCAGTGCATCCCTTGGAGCCCGGACAGAAATAAGGGATATTTGTGCACAGAAAACAGAAAAAAGACAAGAACGAGGGGCTAACAACCCTGTTCAACACAACCCTGTTCAACACAATCCCTGTTCAACACAACCCAGTTCAACACAATCCCTGTTCAACACAACCCAGGTCAACACAATCCCTGTTCAACACAACCCTGTTCAACACAATCCCTGTTCAACACAACCCTGTTCAACACAACCCTGTTCCACACAATCCCTGTTCAACACAATCCCTGTTCAACACAATCCCTGTTCAACACAATCCCTGTTCAACACAATCCCTGTTCAACACAACCCTGTTCAACACAACCCTGTTCAACACAATCCCTGGTCAACACAACCCTGTTCAACACAATCCCTGTTCAACACAACCCTGTTCAACACAATCCCTGGTCAACACAACACTGTTCAACACAATCCTGTTCAACACAATCCCTGGTCAACACAACCCAGGTCAACACAATCCCTGTTCAACACAATCCCTGTTCAACACAACCCTGTTCCACACAATCCCTGTTCAACACAATCCCTGTTCAACACAATCCCTGTTCAACACAACCCTGTTCAACACAATCCCTGTTCAACACAATCCCTGTTCAACACAACCCTGTTCCACACAACCCTGTTCCACACAATCCCTGTTCAACACAATCCCTGTTCAACACAACCCTGTTCCACACAATCCCTGTTCCACACAATCCCTGTTCAACATAACCCAGGTCAACATAACCCTGGTCAACACAATCCCTGGTCAACACAATCCCTGGTCAACACAATCCCTGGTCAACACAATCCCTGTTCAACACAATCCCTGGTCAACACAATCCCTGTTCAACACAACCCCTGTTCAACACAATCCCTGTTCAACACAATCCCTGTTCAACACAATCCCTGTTCAACACAATCCCTGGTCAACACAACCCAGGTCAACACAATCCCTGTTCAACACAATCCCTGTTCAACACAACCCTGTTCCACACAATCCCTGTTCAACACAATCCCTGTTCAACACAATCCCTGTTCAACACAACCCTGTTCAACACAATCCCTGTTCAACACAACCCTGTTCCACACAACCCTGTTCCACACAATCCATGTTCAACACAATCCCTGTTCAACACAACCCTGTTCCACACAATCCCTGTTCCACACAATCCCTGTTCAACATAACCCAGGTCAACATAACCCTGGTCAACACAATCCCTGTTCAACACAATCCCTGGTCAACACAATCCCTGGTCAACACAATCCCTGTTCAACACAACCCCTGTTCAACACAATCCCTGTTCAACACAATCCCTGTTCAACACAATCCCTGTTCAACACAATCCCTGTTCAACACAATCCCTGTTCAACACAATCCCTGTTCAACACAACCCTGTTCAACATAATCATGTTCAACACAACCCTGTTCAACACAATCCCTGTTCAACACAACCCAGGTCAACACAATCCCTGTTCAACACAATCCCTGTTCAATACAACCCAGGTCAACACAATCCCTGTTCAACACAACCCTGTTCAACACAACCCTGTTCAACACAAACCCTGTTCAACACAAACCCTGTTCAACACAACCCTGTTCAACACAATCCCTGTTCAACACAACCCTGTTCAACACAATCCTGTTCAACACAATCCCTGTTCAACACAATCCCTGTTCAACACAACCCTGTTCAACACAACCCTGTTCAACACAACCCTGTGCAACACAACCCTGTTCCACACAATCCCTGTTCAACACAACCCTGTTCAACACAACCCTGTGCAACACAACCCTGTGCAACACAACCCTGTTCCACACAACCCTGTTCCACACAAACCCTGTTCAACACAACCCTGTTCAACACAATCCCTGTTCAACACATCCCTGTTCAACACAATCCCTGTTCAACACAATCCCTGTTCAACACAATCCCTGTTCAACACAACCCTGTTCAACACAACCCTGTGCAACACAACCCTGTTCCACACAATCCCTGTTCAACACAACCCCGTGCAACACAATCCCTGTTCAACACAATCCCTGTTCAACACAATCCTGTTCAACACAATCCCTGTTCAACACAATCCCTGTTCAACACAATCCCTGTTCAACACAACCCTGTTCAACACAACCTGTTCAACACAATCCCTGGTCAACACAACCCTGTTCAACACAATCCCTGTTCAACACAACCCTGTTCAACACAATCCCTGTTCAACACAACCCTGTTCAACACAATCCCTGGTCAACACAACACTGTTCAACACAATCCTGTTCAACACAATCCCTGGTCAACACAACCCAGGTCAACACAATCCCTGTTCAACACAATCCCTGTTCAACACAATCCCTGTTCAACACAATCCCTGTTCAACACAATCCCTGGTCAACACAATCCCTGGTCAACACAATCCCTGTTCAACACAATCCCTGTTCAACACAATCCTGTTCAACATAATCCTGTTCAACACAACCCTGTTCAACACAATCCCTGTTCAACACAATCCCTGGTCAACACAATCCCTGTTCAACACAATCCCTGGTCAACACAATCCCTGTTCAACACAACCCTGTTCAACACAACACTGTTCAAACACAATCCTGTTCAACATAATCCTGTTCAACATAATCCTGTTCAACACAACCCTGTTCAACACAATCCCTGGTCAACACAATCCCTGGTCAACACAATCCCTGTTCAACACAATCCTGTTCAACACAACACAGTTCAACACAACACAGGTCAACACAACACTGTTCAACACAACACTGTTCAACACAACCCAGGTCAACACAATCCCTGGTCAACACAACACTGTTCAACACAATCCCTGGTCAACACAACCCAGGTCAACACAATCCCTGTTCAACACAATCCCTGTTCAACACAATCCCTGTTCAACACAATCCCTGTTCAACACAATCCCTGTTCAACACAATCCCTGTTCAACACAATCCTGTTCAACATAATCCTGTTCAACACAACCCTGTTCAACACAATCCCTGTTCAACACAATCCCTGGTCAACACAATCCCTGTTCAACACAACCCTGTTCAACACAACACTGTTCAACACAATCCTGTTCAACATAATTCTGTTCAACACAACCCTGTTCAACACAATCCCTGGTCAACACAATCCCTGTTCAACACAACACAGTTCAACACAACACAGGTCAACACAACACTGTTCAACACAATCCCTGTTCAATACAACCCAGGTCAACACAACACTGTTCAACACAACACTGTTCAACACAACCCTGTTCAACACAATCCCTGTTCAACACAATCCCTGTTCAACACAACACTGTTCAACACAACACTGTTCAACACAACACTGTTCAACACAACACTGTTCAATAAAACCCTGTTCAACACAACCCTGTTCAACACAACACTGTTCAACACAACACTGTTCAACACAACACTGTTCAACACAACCCTGTTCAACACAACCCAGGTCAACACAATCCTGTTCAACACAACACAGTTCAACACAACACAGGTCAACACAACACTGTTCAACACAATCCCTGTTCAATACAACCCAGGTCAACACAACACTGTTCAACACAACACTGTTCAACACAACCCTGTTCAACACAATCCCTGTTCAACACAATCCCTGTTCAACACAACACTGTTCAACACAACACTGTTCAACACAACACTGTTCAATACAACCCTGTTCAACACAACCCTGTTCAACACAACACTGTTCAACACAACACTGTTCAACACAACACTGTTCAACACAACCCTGTTCAACACAACCCAGGTCAACACAATCCTGTTCAACACAACACAGTTCAACACAACACAGGTCAACACAACACTGTTCAACACAATCCCTGTTCAACACAACACTGTTCAACAAAATCCCTGTTCAACACAACACTGTTCAACACAACACTGTTCAACACAACCCTGTTCAACACAACCCTGTTCAACACAACCCTGTTCAACACAACCCTGTTCAACACAACCCTGTTCAACACAACCCTGTTCAACACAACCCAGGTCAACACAACACTGTTCAACACAACACTGTTCAACACAACCCTGTTCAACACAACCCTGTTCAACACAACACTGTTCAACACAACCCAACACTGTTCAACACAACCCAGGTCAACACAACACTGTTCAACACAACACTGTTCAACACAACACTGTTCAACACAACCCAGGTCAACACAACACTGTTCAACACAACCCTGTTCAACACAACCCTGTTCAACACAACCCTGTTCAACACAACCCAGTTCAACACAACCCTGTTCAACACAACACTGTTCAACACAACCCAGGTCAACACAACACTGTTCAACACAACACTGTTCAACACAACCCAGGTCAACACAACACTGTTCAACACAACACTGTTCAACACATCCCTGTTCAACACAACCCAGTTCAACACAACACTGTTCAACACGACCCAGGTCAACACAACACAACACTGTTCAACACAACACTGTTCAACACAACACTGTTCAACACAACACTGTTCAACACAACCCTGTTCAACACAACCCTGTTCAACACAACCCTGTTCAACACAACACTGTTCAACACAACCCAACACTGTTCAACACAACCCAGGTCAACACAACACTGTTCAACACAACACTGTTCAACACAACACTGTTCAACACAACACTGTTCAACACAACCCAGGTCAACACAACCCAGGTCAACACAACACTGTTCAACACAACACTGTTCAACACAACACTGTTCAACACAACACTGTTCAACACAACACTGTTCAACACAACACTGTTAAACACAACACTGTTCAACACAAGCATGTGAACAGGTAAAAAACTAAACAACAGGTTCTTTAGGTATTGATCCAAATCCCTCTTTTCCACACTGCTGTGGTGACGTATAGGAGACGAGCCGGGACTCGTTTTGACAGCTGGGGCAGATGGATGAGCAGCGAGCGACGGCGGGTTGGCATCTCCGTTAGCGAGCGTCGGTGTGTGTTGTGTGCCCACACTTTCTCAGGCACTGGGCGCCATATGTATTTTGAGTGTTTACGGAGTCGTGGTGGTGGAGAGGGACGGGTTGGGAGGTTTGGGGAGCATTGCACCCAAGCAGTGTGTGTCTGTGTGTATATCTGTGTGTGTGTGTGTCTGTGTGTCTGTGTATCGGTCTGTGTGTATCTGTGTGTCTGTGTGTGTGTGTGTATCTGTGTACATGTGTGTGTGTATCTGTGTATGTGTGTATCTATTGTCTGTGTATCTGTGTGTCTGTGTATCTGTGTGTCTGTGTCTTTATCTGTGTGTGTGTGTGTGTGTGTGTGTGTGTGTCTATCTGTGTGTCTGTCTGTGTGTGTATCAGTGTGCTGTAATTTCCGTACGTTCACCAGTCCGTCGTATTTGGAGAGAAACCCATTACTATCTGTGTGTGTCTGTGTATCTGTGTGTGTGTGTGTGTGTACGTGTGCGTGTGTATCTGTGTGTCTATCTGTGTGTGTATCAGTGTGCTGTAATTCCCGTACGTTCACCAGTCCGTCATATTTGGATAGAAACCCACTACTATTCCTGTCACAGCAGCAGCAAAGAGGAGAAGCATCACCCCAAGCAGGCAGGCAGGTAAGAGCATTATGCAGCAACACACTCACACTTGAATGTCCATCCGTTCGCTACCTTCTGGCTGTGTGAGTCTGTATGCACCGCACAAATGTGTGAGTATGTATGAGTATAGATATATTGGATTCATGTATGTGAGCTTGTGTGTGTTTGATGAGCTTATGTGTGTGGGTTTGTGCATCTGTGTGCGTGTGCGTTTGTGAGACAGATTCCATCACTCACCCTGGCTGTTGGGTCCCCCGTCCCCCTCTTCTGTGTCAGTTAGGTTGTTAAGCATCCTCGCTCCTCTATAACGGCTCTATAGGAGGGATACTACAACGCTACCAGCCCTTCTCTTACTCCTGGCTTCTCCTTCACCAGGTGTCCTCCTCCACTAAACCTTTGACAATGCAGAACAAATGTAGTAGAAGGAGATGCTCTCCTCTGGTCCTGCCTCCCCTATGTGATGCTAAGCAGAGGAGCGAAGAGAGGCGGGCGAAAAATAGGGAGCGCTTTTTTCTCTCTCCCTTTGCAGATCCTCCTCTCGTCGTCGCTTGTAAGCTCTCTCTCTCTCTCTCTCTCGTCGCTTGTAAGCTCTCTCTCTCGTCGTCGCTTGTAAGCTCTCTCTCTCTCTCTCTCTCTCTCTCTCTCTCTCTCTCTCTCTCTCTCTCTCTCTCTCTCTCTCTCTCTCTCTCTCTCTCTCTCTCTCTCTCTCTCTCTCTCTCTCTCTCTCTCTCTCTCTCTCTCTCTCTCTCTCTCTCTCTCTCTCTCTCTCTCTCTCTCTCTCTCTCTCTCTCTCTCTCTCTCTCTCTCTCTCTCTCTCTCTCTCTCTCTCTCTCTCTCTCTCTCTCTCTCTCTCTCTCTCTCTCTCTCTCTCTCTCTCTCTCTCTCTCTCAAAAAGAGAGACACACACACACACACACATACACACTCCTTCTTCACCCCAACATAATCAGTGTAATTTCGCCAAATTGATCATGTATTCAAAGGGTATTATTGGCTATCCCTCCCTCTCTCCTCCCTCTTTCTTTCTCTCCTCTTCTCCCTTTCTTTTCCTCAGTCTTTTGCCTCTCCCTCTCTTCACAGCTGTCATATGGAAAGGTGATTGGAGAGGGAGGACTCAGCAGTGTTTGAAGAGTGAGCTTTAGCCTTCCTGGGCTCTCTGCCTCTCAGCTCTGGTGTTCCTTCTCTGTGTCGCCTTAATAAACTGTGGCTCGCAAGCGCTAGTCGCTTTAATGTCAGATGCAAGCAGCACGTTATGTTACCAGATTTTTTGAACAAGCACAATCAATATAATCTGGGTTCAGCATGGTTATAGACAATAAGGACGCAGGTGCTCATGCTGAAACACACACACACACACACACACACACACACACACACACACACACACACACACACACACACACACACACACACACACACACACACACACACACACACACACACACACACACACACACACACACACACACACACACACACACACACACAAAGGGGGTCGACATGTATGTATTCTTAATCCTGTCCTTTTGATACTTTCCTTTAAATATAGAGAGCTTTCTACCAACCTAGAGGGGTCTGTACACAGTACTATACTTAAGTGTAGAATCTTATACAGTACGTGGTGAGTGATGAAAGACTCTTGTGTGTGTAGTTGTTGAGACAGAAAGAACATCTTGTCCTTTCAAGAAAGGGGTGACTCATACATAGATGAGGAAGATACATAGATTCGTCTGTGTGTGTGTGTGTGTGTGTGTGTGTGTGTGTGTGTGTGTGTGTGTGTGTGTGTGTGTGTGTGTGTGTGTGTCTGTCACAGGTTGTGATACCACTCCAGAGATAAGAAAGCACTTCATCTTTAACAAGTCTGGGTACCACAGATGCACTCAACCCATTTCTATTAAAACAACTCCTCATTTGGAATCACGAGGGATACAGTGATTACGAAGCAGTGTTTAAAATGGCTCTCACCGTGGACACAGTACGCGTTTAATCGACAACAGCTTCCATTTTGTAATGTGTGTGTTTTTGTTTTGTGTTTATGGATCCCATTAACACCCTGGAAAACGGTGTGAATTTTTACTGAGTCGCCTACCGTGGTTGAACAAATAGGAATGACAGAAAAGATCTTCATGAAGATATCGCGTCGGGCCGAAACAACGGCATTTACCTGTGACTGTGTTCATGACACAGCACTGTCTCTTGTGCCTTATTGATTAGAGAAGACATCAATTAAGAAGTAATACAGGAAGTAATACAGGAAGTAATACAGGACTATGTCTAGCCAACCATCCAATCAAAATCAATGATGATGTGTGATTTACCCAATGATCGATCATTAATTATTGAGTATAACACAAATTTAGGTAGATATTTGTTTAATCTCTGAGTATTGTGAGACCTATGGGACTGTAATACTCAACCACTAAACAACACTGGCCTATCCATGGAGGTTAACCAATTTCCCCTTTCACACTCCATATCAACCTGGTCCAACTCCCTATTTCTCCCCCCTTGGTCCTGACCCTTCGATGTTTGCAGATCTGAGGGGTCTGGATAGGTAGAATTAGTGTAGTGGTAGAGCTCCCTCCTATTGCTGAGTTGGTCCCTTGGTTTACAGCTCAATGTATAATTGTTGAATCGTTGCCACAGTCACTAACGCAGTGTCACATCTGGGACATCTGGTGATAAGAATCATCTACAGAATTTACAGAGTAATAAAAAGGAGCGAGGAGTTATGCTGCCGCTGTGGAAAATGAAATGACTGCGGTGGTCTTCACCTACATGAACAATTCCTTAGATGCCATCCCATTTCCCCCGGAGCTAATCCCACTGGATCAAACCACTGTCTCTCTCTGGTAAAGATTCAATGGATGATATCATCTGTCTTAACCCCCCTCCGAACCAATTCATTCTCAACGGCCTTCAGTCCTATAGGTTCAGTACATACTTCATTAGACAGCATCCGTCTTGTTGTCTATACAACCATGGCAACCCCAACCAACCCCAGTCAACCCCAGCCAGCCCCAGTCAACCCCAGCCAACCCCAGCCAACCTCAGCCAACCCCAGTCAACCTCAGCCAACCTCAGCCAACCCCAGTCAACCTCAGCCAACCCCAGTCAATCCCAGTCAACCTCAGCCAACCCCAGTCAACCTCAGCCAACCCCAGCCAACCCCAGCCAACCCCAGCCAACCCCAGCCAACCTCAGCCAACCCCAGTCAACCTCAGCCAACCTCAGCCAACCTCAGCCAACCTCAGCCAACCTCAGCCAACCCCAGTCAACCCCAGTCAACCTCAGCCAACCCCAGCCAAACTCAGCCAACCGCAATGGACCCTTTTACTCCATTAAGCCAACCCCTTTGACGAAAGACTGTGCCAAAAGTCTGGTTTTGGGTCAGATGAACTGTTGTGAAGAAGAAAAGTGCAAGCCCCACAGGAAGAATAGTATTGGGTAACCTGCCCTTGGGCACTCCAGCACTCCAATCAATAGGTAGAGTTGTTGAACACGGGGCATAACAGGATCAGGTGGCATCAACAAAGCTGTGGCGTTTGGCGTTGGGCTCGTGGAGAGACGGGTGCAGGGATCAAAACATTGTCAACGCAAGCTCATGAGGGACGAGAAGCTTGTCTGTCAGACAGAGAACGCATTCTATGTTTAGCACGTTTGAGTGCGATGGGGGATGAGTCAGAAGAGTCCCTAGGAGTCGCTCTGTGTGTATGTGTGTTTGTAGGAGGGTGTGGGAGTGTGAGTGCGTGTGCATGCATATGTGGATGTTTTTGTGCGTGTGTGCGTGCGTGAGCATGTGTGTTTGCGTGCATGCATACCCATGTGCGTATGTGTGCATACCCATGTGTGTATGTGTGTGTGCATACCCATGTGTGTATGTGTGTGTGCATACCCATGTGTGTTTGTGTGTGTGCATACCCATGTGTGTATGTGTGTGTGTGTACGTTAGCATGTGTGGTGCACTATGAGCGGCCATCATCAACAATGTCAGTGGCTCCATTAGGACCCATTTTTTAACCCTGTCAGAGCACCTTCAAGACAAACGCACCATTCCAAACTCCTCGTAGAGTTGACAAACATACCATTCCAAACTCCTCGTAGAGTTGACAAACGTACCATTCCAAACTCCTCGTAGAGTTGACAAACACACCATTCCAAACTCCTCGTAGAGTTGACAAACATACCATTCCAAACTCCTCGTAGAGTTGACAAACACACCATTCCAAACTCCTCGTAGAGTTGACAAACATACCATTCCAAACTCCTCGTAGAGTTGACAAACATACCATTCCAAACTCCTCGTAGAGTTGACAAACATACCATTCCAAACTCCTCGTAGAGTTGACAAACATACCATTCCAAACTCCTCGTAGAGTTGACAAACGCACCATTCCAAACTCCTCGTAGAGTTGACAAACATACCATTCCAAACTCCTCGTAGAGTTGACAAACACACCATTCCAAACTCCTCGTAGAGTTAACAAACACACCATTCCAAACTCCTCGTAGAGTTGACAAACGCACCATTCCAAACTCCTCGTAGAGTTGACAAACATACCATTCCAAACTCCTCGTAGAGTTGACAAACGCACCATTCCAAACTCCTCGTAGAGTTAACAAACGCACCATTCCAAACTCCTCGTAGAGTTAACAAACGCACCATTCCAAACTCCTCGTAGAGTTAACAAACACACCATTCCAAACTCCTCGTAGAGTTAACAAACGCACCATTCCAAACTCCTCGTAGAGTTAACAAACGCACCATTCCAAACTCCTCGTAGAGTTGACAAACACACCATTCCAAACTCCTCGTAGAGTTGACAAACACACCATTCCAAACTCCTCGTAGAGTTGACAAACGCACCATTCCAAACTCCTCGTAGAGTTGACAAACGTACCATTCCAAACTCCTCGTAGAGTTAACAAACGTACCATTCCAAACTCCTCGTAGAGTTAACAAACGTACCATTCCAAACTCCTCGTAGAGTTGACAAACGCACCTTTCCAAACTCCTCGTAGAGTTGACAAACGCACCATTCCAAACTCCTCGTAGAGTTGACAAACATACCATTCCAAACTCCTCGTAGAGTTGACAAACACACCATTCCAAACTCCTCGTAGAGTTAACAAACACACCATTCCAAACTCCTCGTAGAGTTGACAAACGCACCATTCCAAACTCCTCGTAGAGTTGACAAACACACCATTCCAAACTCCTCGTGGAGTTGACAAACACACCATTCCAAACTCCTCGTAGAGTTAACAAACGCACCATTCCAAACTCCTCGTAGAGTTAACAAACGCACCATTCCAAACTCCTCGTAGAGTTGACAAACACACCATTCCAAACTCCTCGTAGAGTTGACAAACGCACCATTCCAAACTCCTCGTAGAGTTGACAAACGCACCATTCCAAACTCCTCGTAGAGTTGACAAACATACCATTCCAAACTCCTCGTAGAGTTGACAAACGCACCATTCCAAACTCCTCGTAGAGTTGACAAACGCACCATTCCAAACTCCTCGTAGAGTTGACAAACATACCATTCCAAACTCCTCGTAGAGTTGACAAACGCACCATTCCAAACTCCTCGTAGAGTTAACAAACGCACCATTCCAAACTCCTCGTAGAGTTGACAAACGCACCTTTCCAAACTCCTCGTAGAGTTGACAAACACACCATTCCAAACTCCTCGTAGAGTTGACAAACACACCATTCCAAACTCCTCGTAGAGTTGACAAACGCACCATTCCAAACTCCTCGTAGAGTTGACAAACGCACCTTTCCAAACTCCTCGTAGAGTTAACAAACGCACATTTCCAAACTCCTCGTAGAGTTGACAAACGTACCATTCCAAACTCCTCGTAGAGTTAACAAACGTACCATTCCAAACTCCTCGTAGAGTTGACAAACGCACCTTTCCAAACTCCTCGTAGAGTTAACAAACGTACCTTTCCAAACTCCTCGTAGAGTTAACAAACGTACCATTCCAAACTCCTCGTAGAGTTGACAAACGCACCATTCCAAACTCCTCATAGAGTTAACAAACATACCATTCCAAACTCCTCATAGAGTTAACAAACGCACCATTCCAAACTCCTCATAGAGTTGACAAACGCACCATTCCAAACTCAACATAGGGCTCTTATTTAAATGAACTTTAAAGCCCAGCTCTAAACAGAGCAGGAATGAGAATCATTTGTTGAATAATGTTTTTGTAAACAGGTCCATGGAAGAGGTCATACAGACCGAGTCCCACTACTCAAGGCTCCTGCTCCATAATGAAGAGAAAGACATTGGTCGATTAAAAAAACATATCATTCAGAGTAGAATCAGATGACATCTGGTGACCTTGTGTCGGGTCTAGGAAGGTATGGAGTGACACAAGGTGGAAACAGTGGGAAAACCTTAAAGTACATGATGTATACATGATGACGTGTGTTAAAATACACTGAACAAAAGTATAAATGCAACATGCAACAATTTTAAAGATTTTATTAGGTTACAGTTCATATAAGGAAATCAGTCAATTGAAATAAATTCATTAGGCCCTAATCTATGGATTTCACATGACTGAGAATAAAGATATGCATCTGTTGGTCACTGATACCTTAAAAAAAGGTTGAGGCGTGGATCAGAAAACCAGTCAGTGACCACCATTTGCCTCATGCAGCGCGACACATCTGCCTTGCATTGAGTTGATCAGGCTGTTGATTGTGGCCTGTGGAATGTTGTCCCACTCCTCTTCAATGGCTGTGAGAAGTTGCTGGATATTGGCGGGAACTGGAACACGCTGTCTTACATGTCGATCCAGAGCATCCCAAACATGCTCAATGGTTGGTGACATGTCTGGTGAGTTTGCAGGCCCTGGAAGACCTGGGACATTTGTGTACAGATCCTTGTGACATGGGACTGTGCATTATCATGCTGAAACATGAGGTGATGGCGGGGGATGAATGGCACAATAATGGGCCTCAGGATCTCATCACGGTATCTCTGTGCATTCAAATTGCCATCAATAAAATGCAATTGTGTTTGTTGTACGTGGTGGAAACGGACAAGGTGGAAACAGAGGGGAAACCTAAATGTACATGATGTATACATGATGACGTGTGAGTTAAAATATATATCTATATACACATACAGTATATACTAAAGACCTCCTTTGCGTGTACAGTACATTTCTGCATATAACACACAAGAGCCTCCACTAATTAAGCCTATATTCAACAAACTCAACTTTGTTGTGCCGTGAACGCATAGGAAATAAAAAATACATTTGATTAAGCCAAATATACATAGACACAATTCCAAAAGTGAAATATTAAAACAACTAAAATAAACCTTATGTAAGATTTATGTGAACTAAGTGTTATATTGCAGTGATTTCAGAAAAGCCACTTTATCATCCTACAAGTCAAACGGCACTTCTCATAATGAGCTCTCTCTCCAATTAGATTTCCCCTGTCTCATTCCCGTCTCTACTGTAGATCTGTAAAGGCCTTTGGAGATAGAACAGTCTAATACCCTTCTTCACAAAGCTTCACAGGGCTCATACTGTTGCACTACAGTTACACATATAAACTACACCGACCTTTTTATTAAAACAACTGTTCTAATCTGGCTGTGTATTGGGGCAGACCAATAGTGAAACGTGTAGTACGGTAACCTTGTTTCCTTCAACCAACCAAAGGAATTTCTCCATAAGGTGAACGTCATTTTAGTTTCACCGTCTTGATACCTTTGCATTCAAGGCGCTCCACTGGTTTACCTATTGCTGCCAAATTAAATAACAAGGTTATATCCGCTGTGTAAATTGTCTTTATTAAATCGACCCACACTGAAATTTGTCCTTCACTCTGAAAAACAATATCGAATGGATGGGCTTCATACTTACAGCTACTACAAAACATGCAATACAGTAGTCATGTCGTGACTACAAAGTAGAAAATGCAATATTTTAGGCGGTCATCATTTTACATGTAAAACTTATGCAGTATCCACTTTGAGAGAGTCGTCGTCAAGGGGGTTGTGCCAGACTGAATCAATTTGATACTGTCAATGAACGCCTCTGTGAATTTGTTCCTCGACCCCCTAGACAGCTAGCAACACTATGTGTGAGGAATTGGCCATGGACTGAGAAAGTCGTCAACACATCGTGATGGTAGGCCTATGGTATTAAATAACTTGACCAAGTAAGTAACTAAACTTCTATCGCAGGGGTTGAGTCATTAATCTCCCAATAGCCTGGACAGTGTAGAAACATATGGCAACGCTTTGATTCAGAGGCAACGTCCAAAGAAGAGTATCTCCTGCAGCCGTGGTCTCTGACGGGAAGCTGCTTGGGTCGAGTTAGCGGGGGGAGGCTTTTCACAGTGCATGGCATTAAAAAGGTGAACCTGACAGAACTATTGAGCTATGGTGCCGAAACCACCTGGAACATTCCAGATAAAGACGTAGTGGGTGGATAGAAAATGGCGACGTGTAGCCGTCCTCGTCGAGGAACTAAACGGTCACACTCTCAGCGGATCAGACCCACTGAGAGTGGAGAGAGATATTTCAAGTGGTTTGTCTTCTGAAGTGACTGCGATATGTGAGAGTAATACTTTTGTGTTCAACTGACTAGGTTTCCAATTGCAATACCAACACGGTTTTTGTATTACATTACAGCGCCACACAGTCTCATGGGGCTGGTTAACGGAGCGTCTTCCTTCCATCAGCACACTAGTCATTTATTCCCCCTTTTAATTTATTCCAATTTAGGCACAGAGAGCGGGAACAGTGTTGAACTATTTGACCCCGTTTTCCCTCAGAAGAAAAGAGTGTCGAAAGAGAGCAAATTCTGCTACCCAGATGAGGGATATCAGTAGAAATCAGAGGATTTGGACATTACAGTATGTGGGACTATCTCCTCTTAGAAGTATGTGGTCACTAAATCTACAGAAAATATACACACTAGACATTCAATAAACAGAAAGGTCTTTTGTTGAAAGGAGATGACCGAATCATCCTGCATAATACAGATCAATGTTTGGGACATATAAACCACATCAGAGGGATTACCTGTGTCAGAGAATTGGCAGCCCTATTGTTAGCTTAGTGGTAATTGGCAGCCCTATTGTTAGCTTAGTGGGCTAATTGGCAGCCCTATTGTTAGCTTAGTGGGCTAATTGGCAGCCCTATTGTTATCTTAGTGGTAATTGGCAGCCCTATTGTTAGCTTAGTGGTAATTGGCAGCCCTATTGTTAGCTTAGTGGTAATTGGCAGCCCTATTGTTAGCTTAGTGGTAATTGGCAGCCCTATTGTTAGCTTAGTGGTAATTGGCAGCCCTATTGTTAGCTTAGTGGTAATTGGCAGCCCTATTGTTAGCTTAGTGGTAATTGGCAGCCCTATTGTTAGCTTAGTGGTAATTGGCAGCCCTATTGTTAGCTTAGTGGTAATTGGCAGCCCTATTGTTAGCTTAGTGGTAATTGGCAGCCCTATTGTTATCTTAGTGGTAATTGGCAGCCCTATTGTTATCTTAGTGGTAATTGGCAGCCCTATTGTTATCTTAGTGGTAATTGGCAGCCCTATTGTTAGCTTAGTGGTAATTGGCAGCCCTATTGTTAGCTTAGTGGTAATTGGCAGCCCTATTGTTAGCTTAGTGGTAATTGGCAGCCCTATTGTTAGCTTAGTGGTAATTGGCAGCCCTATTGTTAGCTTAGTGGTAATTGGCAGCCCTATTGTTAGCTTAGTGGTAATTGGCAGCCCTATTGTTAGCTTAGTGGTAATTGGCTGCAATAATGAGGAAGAAGAAGAAAACTACAGAGCACACAAATATAAATACCTCCTGAGACCACGAAAACAGTATAGGACCCTAGGGTTATTTATACACAGAAGAAATGATACCTCATTAGTACTTTTTGCTAGTTGATACATGCAAGTAGATACTGAAGACTGATACTGTTAGAATTTCAAATGAGATTTCCATTGTGAGTGGGAAATAATATTGTTATATTTTACTGCACACCCTGCTGTTCAGTACGGAAGGTTCCAGAATGTAAGCCACCCTGTGTTGTTCAGGACGGAAGGTTCCAGAAGGTAAGCCACACTTTGTTGTTCAGTATGAAAGGTTCCAGAAGGTAAGCCACACTGTGTTGTTCAGTACGGAAGGTTCAGGAAGGTAATACCCACTGTGTTGTTCTGTACTGAAGGTTCCAGAAGGTAATACCCACTGTGTTGTTCTGTACTGAAGGTTCCAGAAGGTAATACCCACTGTGTTGTTCTGTACTGAAGGTTCCAGAAGGTAATACCCACTGTGTTGTTCAGTACTGAAGGTTCCAGAAGGTAATACCCACTGTGTTGTTCAGTACTGAAGGTTCCAGAAGGTAATACCCACTGTGTTGTTCAGTACGGAAGGTTCCAGAAGGTAATCCCCACTGTGTTGTTCAGTATGGAAGGGTCCAGAAGCTAATCCCCACTGTGTTGTTCAGTCCGGAAGTTTCCAGAAGGTAATCCCCACTGTGTTGTTCAGTATGGAAGATTCCAGAAGGTAATAGCCACTGTGTTGTTCAGTACGGAAGGTTCCAGAAGTCCAGCATCAACACTAAAGGCCACATTTTCATCAAGCAAAAGAGCACATATCGGCGCAAAGAAAAACATAAAACTCAATCTCCAGGAAAGGTTTTTATTTAAGGTTCTTCAAAGTTTTTCATTAAAAAAGGTTCTTCAAAGTTTTTCAGAGTTATACGTGTTTTTAGTGAGTTGCAGTACATAAACTCAAATAGAATCATGTACTTTCCTTTCTAGTTGAAATAATAACTAACTCACTGCTCACTACCATTTGCTTGTGCAAAATGTCACCCTTTAATTTAAAAATACATGAATAGCTCCTGCAGTCTGGTGTGATCAATGACTGTTTTATAATTACACTATGGCACATCACAGGAAATGTGGAACAAAATCTACTGAGCCCTGAGAACTATCACATAGTCACAATGTTGTACTGCAGGTGTGCAAACTTATGGGGTGCTTCAAATCCGGTCACTGATTATGTTATGTGATGAATACGTTTTGTACAGAAATTTCATTGAACAATCACTTGTTACTAGGTCTGAATGGAATCTACTCTACAGCTCATTGGAGCTGCTAAATGATCTATCAACATAACGGAATTTGAAATGAGACAAGCGTATGTTGAGTGTGAACCCAACACTAGAGGACCCTATGTTACGACATACTATAAGTCCTTCTGGTACGGATCTCGCTGTTTGCAGAAAACATGGTGTCTGGGAATCCAAGGATGATTGTATGACGCTAGGTCTTACGTTAGTGGAGATTCAATGTTCCGTTGGAGCTTATTCAATGACGGACACAGACCTCATTACTTTAAAAATATCAAATCTTCTGTCCCGTATATTTCTTTAAACTTTGTTTATTCAAAAGTTTTTATTGATTCATAGTTTTAAGTACATTCAATATTTTCTCATGAATTAAAGTACTGTATCTTCTCAAGCCAGGTGCCAGATTTTTCTACAAAAGTGAAAGCCATTGATATTAATTTTGTGTACATGTGTTTTTGCTACAGAATCATAGAGCGAAGGATGTGTGATTGATTAAAGGTTAAATCATTAGGGGAGAGTGGGGTATGTTAAGCCAACACTTGTTTCTAAGTAACCGTACACAAAATCTATAATTTGACCAAATATTTAGGAAGAGGTCATTATTTCATGAAGCAAGGTAGGTCCAAAAAAACGGGTTTTCACCAAGTCAGATTCATTTATTGTGTTGAGAGGTTGTATGATGCTTCTACCTAAGCCAGTGGTATTCAAACGGGGGTCTGCTGAAATATTTTAAATTAAATGGAAAGTGACAAAAACTAAATATGTATTTCAATGTTTTTATTAAAATATCAATAGGAACAACAGAATAAACACATTGTGAATTACATAGCTTCAGTAGAAAAGAGGAGAATATTGTCTTTCTAATGATGTCAACTTTATTTCTCAACTCCAACATTTCTGAAAATTACACTCATTGGAGCCAATTACACTCACTGGAGTATTGCATAACTGACATAGGCTTTGGAAAAGCACCCGCGAATAGCCTACCAGTGCAGCTGCTGGTAAGGTTTCTTGACTTGATTATACAGTTGAAGTCGGAAGTTTCCATACACTTAGGTTGGAGTCATTAAAACTCGTTTTTCAACCACTCCACAAATGTCTTGTTAACAAACTATAGTTTTGGCAAGTCGGTTGGGACATCTACTTTGTGCATGACACAAGTAATTTCTTCCAACAATTGTTTACATACAGTTAATTTCACTTATAATTCACTGTATCACAATTCCAGTGGGTCAGAAGTTTACATACACTAAGTTGACTGTGCCTTTAAACAGCTTGGGAAATTCCATATAAAGATGGCATAGCTTCAGAAGCTTCTGATAGGCTAATTGACACAATTTGAGTCAATTGGAGGTGTACCTGTGGATGTATTTCAAGGCCTACCTTCAAACTCAGTGCCTCTTTCCTTGACATCATGGGAAAATCAAAAGAAATCAGCCAAGACCTCAGAAAACAAATTGTACACCTCCACAAGTCTGGTTCATCTTTGGGAGCAATTTCCAAACTCCTGAAGGTACCACGTTCATCTGTACAAACAATAGTATGCTAGTATAAACACCATGGAACCACGCAGCCGTCATACCGCTCAGGAAGGAGACGTATTCTGTCTCCTAGAGATGAACGTACTTTGGTGCGAAAAGTGCAAATCAATCCCAGAACAACAGCAAAGGACTTTGTGAAGATGCTGGAGGAAACCGGTACAAAAGTATCTATATCCACAGTAAAACGAGTCCTATATCAACATAACCTGAAAGCCCGCTCAGCAAGGAAGAAGCCACTGCTCCAAAACCACCATAAAAAAGCCAGACACCAATTTGCAACTGCACATGGGTACAAAGATCGTACTTTTTGGAGAAATGTCCTCTGGTCTGATGAAACAAATTTTTTTTTTTTGACCATAATAACCATCGTTATGTTTGGAGGGAAAAGGGGGAGGCTTGCAAGCCGAAGAACTACATCCCAACCGTGAAGCACAGGGTGGCAGCATCATGTTGTGGGTGTGCTTTGCTGGAGGAGGGACTGGTGCACTTCAAAAAATAGATGGCATCATGAGGGAGGAAAATTATATGGATATATTGAAGCAACATCTCAAGACATCAGTCAGGAAGTTAAAGCTTGGTCGCAAATGGGTCTTCCAAATGAACAATGACCCAAAGCATACTTCCAAAGTTGTGGAAAAATGGCTTAAAGACAACAAAATCAAGGTATTGGAGTGGTCATCACAAAGCCCTGACCTCAATCCCATAGAAAATTTGTGGGCAGAACTGAAAAAGCGTGTGCGAGCAAGGATGCCTACAAACCTGACTCAGTTACACCAGCTCTGTCAGGAGGAATGGGACAAAATTCACCCAACTTATTGTGGGAAGCTTGTGGAAGGCTACCTGAAACGTTTGACCCAAGTTAAACAATTTAAAGGCAATGCTACCAAATACTAATTGAGTGTATGTAAACGTCTGACCCACTGGGAATGTGATGAAAGAAATAAAAGCTGAAATAAACCATTCTCTCTATTATTATTCTGACGTTTTACATTCTTAAAATAAAGTGGTGATCCTAACTGACCTAAGACATGGAATTTTTTACTTGGATTAAATGTCAGGAATTGTGAAAAGTTTAAATGTATTTGGCTAAGGTGTATGTAAACTTCTGACTTCACATGTTTGCCAACACATGGCTAAACTTTGTTTAACCAGCTAAACAGCAGCTCTTAGTGAAAATGTGTTTTGAGTTACCTTTCTAGCTAATAGGCTATATTAGAGTTTACATTTCCTCTTCCAATTATAATGTGGAGAGGTCAAAATAATGGCTCTCTATAAGCTTCAATATGAGGTCCTAAGCCTAGCATGAAAGTGCATCCTTGTAGCTGTGTGGGCTAATATAGTCTAAATGTTTGCCTTGGTGTATGTTGAGCCAATGGTAAATTGAGCAAATTTCAGTGTTTTCATCCCAAGTGTAATGCAAGGCATTATCGCTGGAATATGAGGTAACACCAGGGCCATGCCTATGTTAAAAGTGTACTTTTTTAACAAAGTGTTTGATAGGCATTAAGCCAGTGTTAAAATATGATTAGAATAATTAAAGACCAAAAAGTGATTGCGATTGTATTGAGTTGTGCTTGGGAAATAAAAATAGATGTGGAAATTTGTAGGCGACTCAATTTACACTCTCTTGTCGCTCAACTTACCTCAATCCTGGTGTAAGTTGGGCCAAGAGACCACATTTTTTGAACAAGCTATGTTTTCAAAACTGTAATGTTTACATGAATTCTGATTATTTCCAGGGATACACCATATCCTGAAATATATGTAGATATCTTTGTTAGAAAGGATACTATACTTCCGTTGATGGAATGATGTTGAATGTAACAAATGGCTCAACTTACCCCACTCTTCCCTACTGTTCTCACATTAAAAGGCAATTTTATGCCACATTGACCTTTGGGGCTATTTCAGTCTGCTGTGCTACATCAACACTCAGCTCAAACTGACATTTTTCCAGGAAACATTTTGCTGGGCAAACACAACGACGAACAAGGCATGAATGGGCAGTTTGTAGAATAAACTGTGTTCTTCAGTCAAAACATTTCCCTCCAATTTTCCAAACAGCCTGTAATGTGAGGGATTTCACATCATCGAAGTTTACTACTGGCAGGGCAACATTGCGAGGTGCTGATAACTTTGACAGAAACTCAGCAGCTCTTGAAATTGCTTCCCTGAAAATTGACGGCTTGGAAGGCTGGTGAGACAAACACCGCTCTAACCTTACACACCAACTTTAAACAAGAGTTTTTTTTTTGGGGGGGGGGGGGTGCATTTTGCTTAGGCCTATGTGTTACTGAAGGACAGAAAATATGATAATGGGGAAAGATAAAGGTGGGAAGAGAGAGAAAACACAGAAATAGACAAGAAGTACAAATAGACCAAATGAGAGTAAAAAGAAAAACAGAGAGTAAAAGATAGTGAAAAGGAAGATAAATGAATGAAACAATTAAAATGTAGCCCATAAATCAGCCGGGTAGAGGGCCAATGAAGTTTATTTCCCAGACGCAGACAGATTTTAAATCATCCCAAATTATTTTGATTGGGAGCGTGAGGAGTGGACGACCAGGAGCGCGTCCAGGACTGCATTAAAAATATTCTCTCTCATCAGAAAGACACTGTGTGTCTCTGGGCCTGGTAACACCTGTCACTGTGAGTCTGTGACTCATCACTACGTTGGATGGGAAGAGGAGTGAACTTGCTGTGTCGCAATACACAAGGAATCACACAGGCTATAAACGGGTCTGGCTGTGTCTCAATACACAAGGAATCACACAGGCTATAAACGGGTCTGGCTGTGTCTCAATACACAAGGAATCACACAGGCTATAAATGGGTCTGGCTGTGTCTCAATACACAATTTCTCAATACACACAGAATCACGCAAAAGCCACCTAGACACTAAAGTGCAGTGAGGAGGTGGTGTGAGGGGAGCAGCTGTGGGATTATGTAAGATACTCTTTGAAGAGCTAGGGTTTCAGAAGAAGAAGAAGTTTTCAGAAGATGGGCATGGACTCTGCTGTCCTAGCTTCAGGGGGAAGCTCGTTCCACCGTTGGGTGGACAGAGAAGAGCTTGGACTGGGCTGAGTGGGAGCTGCCCTCCCAACGGAGTGCTCCGGGTGGGGTGTAGGGTCATGCTAAAGACTGCGGTCAAACAATCTTTCAAGCTACACTTTATAATGTTGAGGGATAGCTTACAGTGTTACAAATTAGTAAAGCTAACTAACTACCAAACATGTTATTTTATAGCTAGCATGTTGTATTTTGAAAACAAAGTCACTACTGGTCGACTCCGAGTCCGAGTCCGAGTCACTAGTTGAGTCAAATCTTCAGGACTTGTGACTCGACGGTTGATAACTCACTGTAAATCCTTTTACTGTGGATAATAATAACTGTGGATTGATACAATGACTTAATTATAGTCAGTGAACTAGCTAGCAAATGTAACACTTCAGTGGTGTGTCATGACGTTGGCCTGTGGGTAAGGTTTATGACCCCCCCATAAATACCTTTCTCCCTTCCCTATCTCTCTGACTCTACTGAAGGACTCTTGAATAGCCTTTGTTAAACATAGAGAGTCTTGGAACATCAAACAAGTGGGAGAAAGGAACCATATTTCGGTAATAGAACCAGTTGAAAATATGCGTTGGTACTTAATGAATATGATGTCAGTTCGGTTGTCATCTGAGACATTATGACTGATGACAGGACAACATAAACTGTATCTGGGAAAGTCTACACATTCTAGTTATCAGATTCACATGGAATTGTTGTGCAATTTAAATGTTTAAATATGACACTATTTGTGAAAAGATTAAATGTAATTTTTGCTTCCAAATGAGAGATTTGGGTTTTCATAAAGTTAGAGCTCTGCTCAATCAGTGACCCGCCACTGTGAAGAGACATGGGTTATAAACTATGAAACACATCCTTCTCTCCCTCCAATATATAAGCCCTTGACGAAAATGTAACTATCTGTTCCGAGGACGATAGGACGACGGTCCATACGTTGAAAAGGACTAACATGTCAACTACAGAACTAAGCCAACCTCAGCGTGAGCTTTGGTTATGAATGGTATAAACTTTGAACTCTTATTCACTAAAGAAGTGAGACATCCTAGCCGTTGAGTTAGCAACAGCAGCTGTAAACGTGGGCTAGGAAAGGACGGACGACCTATCCCGTCTACCAGACAACGACGATACTACAACGTATCCAATTACCACCAGTGACATTCTTCCGAGGACAGGAAGATCTCTGTTGGCCAACACGGCCAGCATCTACGACCAACCTACCGAAGCGCAGCTCAGAGTAAATATTTATTGCATTTTCCTTTTCCAAATGGGCGGTAATTTAGAATGCATAAGATACTGTATTTACGATAGCACAGCTTCTCCCTTTGTTCCTCAGTCTTCCCGCTCTTTCACTCAAACCCAACCCCCTTTCCTTTGTGTAACTAGCTGTCATATCTGTTCCGTCCGCTAGGGACGTTTTCCTTTATGACATAATTTGTAATCAAGGTATGGTTCATTCTGTGTATATGTAATTCTGTGTGATTAGTTAGGTATTTAGTAAATAAATAATTAAACCCAATTTTGTATTGCTGATTCAACTTGTTAGCCAGGGTTCGTGAAGATAACCAAGAATTTACAACTTTCAGATGAGACTGAAATAAGGTGACGATTAATATTGACTGCTATAGTTAGTCTTTCTAGTTAATTACATTTACATGATTAGCTCAATCAGGTAATATTAATTACAGAGAAAGGATTTTATAGAATAGCATGTCATATCACTTAATCCGGCATAGCCAAAGACATGACAGGTGATATGTAATTTGACATCATGGTCATGGACTTAAGAAATGTCTTCACTATTCAGACTATCCAAATTCTTGCCTGCAATGAATCAATCTGAGAGCTTGAAAACTGATAGCTGTAGGCTTGGTATGTCAATGGGGCGTGTCAATAGGGCATCCCTGCATTTGTCCCAGCATTTGCACACAATCACTGCAGGCGTTGTCTTGTAAATGGCATAATTTAAGTGGCGGGACAATCAGGCCATTCACATAATTGGGAAGACACATGATGTCCACTAGCCTTACATCCTTCTGCTTGGTCTATATGATTGATTTCATGTTTCTCTGGGAGTCAAACTGTTCTCTGAGAATTGAAACACCACTCTAACTGTGTAAAAAGGGGGCGGGTTGTTGAAATTCCCTTGAGTATTAGAAATCATGCAGATGGAAGGAAATAAATATTGTTTGATTGTAATTTATTAATAAAGAAAAAAACTGCATCCCCTTTACGATCACACTTTTTCAACTCTACAAAGACATACACATGTACTACTGCAGTCTGATATGAATACTGCCTCGCATGACTGACTGGATTAAAAACCAATTGGTTATAATGAAATGCAATGATATTAAATGTGTTACATAAGTAAAGGGTTAAAACACAAAATACCCACTTCTCACTCGAACGGGTGACATCATCTGTACTATACTTAGTACATTTCTGTCCCTTCACTGCTTGTAACATCCATACAACATCATTGTGTGTGTCTTGTATCTCTGTGTTGTTAAGACAAAGTGATTAGATACCGACAGTTACAGTTATTTAGGGATATGGTCATCAGTCCCAGGAATACACTTGTATTGTTCACTAGGAAACATGAGAAACATGCTAGTATTTGTATTTATTATAGCTCCCCATAAGCCAAGTCAGCAGCTACTCTTCCTGGGCTCCAGCAAATTTAAGGCAGTTCTATATAATTAAAAACATTACATTAGATTTCACAACACATTAAGTGTGTGCCCTCTGGCCACGACTGTATTACCACCTATCTACAACACAAAATCCATGTGAGCGCTTGTCTGTGTGCGTGTATCTGGTGTGTGCCATCAATAGGGAACCTTTGATGTCAGAAACTTTCTCGATACTCTATACGGTGAGAATGATCACTGTAATTAACAACAACAAAACATTTCTAAGAAATAAAATATTTTGTCTACATTTGGTATTTAGAGGATGAAAATACTTGAATCAAATATAATTCCTGAACATTTTGTTGCTGAAAAGTGTCTACTGTATGTGAATAAATGTTTTCATTTTTAGGTGATCCAAGCTATCCACTATTCCAACTGTTCCTCAGCCACATACCAGCCCTTCAGCCCAACACAGAAACTCTGGATTTGAGTGTGAACTATTCCTCAGCCACATACCAGCCCTTCAGCCCAACACAGAAACTCTAGATTTGAGTGTGAACTATTCCTTCTTTACATCAAAGGAATTTTCCATGTATACAGTTAAAGTCGGAAGTTTACATACACCTTAGCCAAATATATTTAAACTCAGTTTTTCACAATTCCTGACATTTAATCCTAGTCAAAATTCCCTGTCTTAGGTCAGTTAGGATCACCACTTCATTTTAAGAATGTGAAATGTCAGAATAATAGTAGAGTGATTTATTTCAGCTTTCATTTCTTTCATCACATTCCCAGTGGGTCAGAAGTTTACATACACTCAATTAGTATTTGGTAGCATTGCCTTTAAATTGTTTAACTTGGGTCAAACGTTTCGGGTAGCCTTCCACAAGCTTCCCACAATAAGTTGGGTGAATTTTGGCCCATTCCTCCTGACAGAGTTGGTGTAACTGAGTCAGGTTTGTAGGCCTCCTTGCTCGCACACGCTTTTCAGTTCTGCCCACACATTTTCTATAGGATTGAGGTCAGGGCTTTGTGATGGCCACTCCAATACCTTGACTTTGTTGTCCTTACGCCATTTTTCCACAACTTTGGAAGTATGCTTGGGGTCATTGTCCATTTGGAAGACCCATTTGCGACCAAGCTTTAACTTCCTGGCGGATGTCTTGAGATGTTGCTTCAATATATCCACATAATTTTCTTCCCTCATGATGCCATCTATTTTGTGAAGTGCACCAGCCCCTCCTGCAGCAAAGCACCCCCACAACATGATGCTGCCACTCCCGTGCTTCACGGTTGGGATGGTGTTCTTCAGCTTGCAAGGCTCCCCCTTTTTCCTCCAAACATAACGATGGTCATTATGGCCAAACAGTTCTATTTTTGTTTCATCAGACCAGAGGACATTTCTCCAAAAAGTACGATCTTTCTCCCCATGTGCAGTTGCAAACCGTAGTCTGGCTTTTTTATGGCGGTTTTGGAGCAGCGGCCTCTTCCTTGCTGAGCGGCCTTTCAGATTATGTTGATATAGGACTCGTTTTACTGTGGATATAGATACTTTTGTACCGGTTTCCTCCAGCATCTTCACAGGGTCCTTTTCTGTTGTTCTGGGATTGATTTGCACTTTTCGCACCAAAGTACGTTCATCTCTAGGAGACAGAATATGTCACCTTCCTGAGCGGTATGACGGCTGCGTGGTCCCACGGTGTTTATACTTGCATACTATTGTTTGTACAGATGAACGTGGTACCTTTAGGAGTTTGGAAATTGGGGTCTTTTCTGATTTCTTTTGATTTTCCCATGATGTCAAGCAAAGAGGCACTGCGTTTGAAGGTAGGCCTTGAAATACATCCACAGGTACACCTCCAATTGACTCAAATTATGTCAATTAGCCTATCAGAAGCTTCTAGAGCCATGACATAATTTTTGGGAATTTTCCAAGCTGTTTAAAGGCACAGTCAACTTAGTGTATGTACACTTCTGACACACTGGAATTGTGATACAGTGAATTATGAGTGAAATAATCTGTCTGTAAACAATTGTTCGAAAAAAGTACTTGTGTCACGCACAAAGTAGATGTCCTAACTGACTTGCCAAAACTATAGTTTGTTAACAAGAAATTTGTGGAGTGGTTGAAAAACGAGTTTTAATGACTCCAACCTAAGTTTATGGAAACTTCCGACTTCAACTGTATATATTGTTTACGCATTCTTGATCTCACAAAGGTAATGTAACGTGATTCTTAGTAGTATGTGACTATTTTTTCAATTGTATTTACTCAGTGGGAGGGATATGTAAACAGTTATTTCTATGGTGATTATTTTGGTGTTATAACTGATGCCGTATCAAACATCTGGCTGGCGACCACCTGCTGGCGACCACCTGCTGACGACCACCTGCTGACGACCACCTGCTGGCGACCACCTGCTGGCGACCACCTCCTGACGACGCTTTCCACAACGAGAGGGATGGAACAGCATTGATCTTTACTGAGAACCCCATTGAACACCCAGACAATAATGCCTTAAATTCACTGCATCACCTACAAAATCTTGTGGAAACTTCTTTACATTAATAAAATCAAAAGTTGCAGCACTTGAATGTCAGGAAAAACAATCTGGAATAAGGGAACTGCTTGTCAAGCGTAGAATGGGTTGAATATATGGAAAATGTCTGAAATTGTGAGAGTAATAATTCAATAATTTTGTGATTTCTTTGTATTTCCATTGTGAATTCATGCAACATATTTTGACAAGAATATAATGTGTTACGATAATAATCCATATGAAGTACAGTTATTTGTTAAATTAGAAGCACTTGTGAAAATGAAACCATTCCTGTTAGCCTAGAGGTTAAAAGCATTGGGCCAGTAACCAAAAGGTTGCTGGTTTGAATCCCAGAGGTGAACAATCTGTTCATGTGCCCTTGAGCAAGGCAATTCACTTTAATTGCTTCTGTAAGTCACTCTGCATAAGAGTGTCTGTTAAAAATGCTAATTATTATGATTTATTATCAGGGGTGCAACTTTCCTGCATTTCGACACTATTTAATATGACCCATGGCCCTTCTAGGTGTCTGTAGTTACAACAATAAAAAACGAAAGCAAAAATGCCCACGGTCATCAAGTTCGGTAAAAGATCATTATTAAATATGTTAAAGTGATTGATAAGACTGAACTAGATCTAAAGTAATAACAAATATTAACCAGTAATGAACAACTCTTAAAAAAATAAAGTACAAAGACTTAACTTTTAATTATCTTTATTAAAACATCCTCTATGTCAAATTCCAGCCAGCCCGAGCCGCCTAAACGCCTGACCCACACCAGTCTAGTCATTAACTCAACTCTCTCTCCAAAACAATTTCCTTCTAACCTTAAAAAAAAAAATCCCAATGGAAAGGTTTGGAAACACCTACACATACATTAACACACAGAAACAGCACATCCTCATTATAATTCATATCATAATATTATGGTTTAATTATAGTACTGTAGAGCTCTTTTTACTTGCACACGATATAGCTGGGTCACCCTGTCCTGCCCCTAGGGGTCCACCGCCCTGCAGTGCCCCAACACACCCCACTCAGCTTTATGATCTTAGTGAAACATTCCTTATTGGTTTCAGGTGTGTTAGGCCAAGGCCAGAGTGACAACAGTACAGCAGACCCCAAGGGCCAGAGTGACAACAGTACAGCAGACCCCCAGGGCCAGAGTGACAACAGTACAGCAGACCCCCAGGGCCAGAGTGACAACAGTACAGCAGACCCCCAGGGCCAGAGTGACAACAGTACAGCAGACCCCAAGGGCCAGAGTGACAACAGTACAGCAGACCCCCAGGGCCAGAGTGACAACAGTACAGCAGACCCCAAGGGCCAGAGTGACAACAGTACAGCAGACCCCCAGGGCCAGAGTGACAACAGTACAGCAGACCCCCAGGGCCAGAGTGACAACAGTACAGCAGACCCCAAGGGCCAGAGTGACAACAGTACAGCAGACCCCAAGGGCCAGAGTGACAACAGTACAGCAGACCCCCAGGGCCAGAGTGACAACAGTACAGCAGACCCCCAGGGCCAGAGTGACAACAGTACAGCAGACCCCCAGGGCCAGAGTGACAACAGTACAGCAGACCCCCAGGGCCAGAGTGACAACAGTACAGCAGACCCCCAGGGCCAGAGTGACAACAGTACAGCAGACCCCCAGGGCCAGAGTGACAACAGTACAGCAGACCCCCAGGGCCAGAGTGACAACAGTACAGCAGACCCCCAGGGCCAGAGTGACAACAGTACAGCAGACCCCCAGGGCCAGAGTGACAACAGGACAGCAGACCCCCAGGGCCAGAGTGACAACAGTACAGCAGACCCCCAGGGCCAGAGTGACAACAGTACAGCAGACCCCAAGGGCCAGAGTGACAACAGTACAGCAGACCCCCAGGACCAGAGTGACAACAGTACAGCAGACCCCAAGGGCCAGAGTGACAACAGTACAGCAGACCCCAGGGCCAGAGTGACAACAGTACAGCAGACCCCCAGGGCCAGAGTGACAACAGTACAGCAGACCCCCAGGGCCAGAGTGACAACAGTACAGCAGACCCCCAGGGCCAGAGTGACAACAGTACAGCAGACCCCCAGGGCCAGAGTGACAACAGTACAGCAGACCCCCAGGGCCAGAGTGACAACAGTACAGCAGACCCCCAGGGCCAGAGTGACAACAGTACAGCAGACCCCCAGGGCCAGAGTGACAACAGTACAGCAGACCCCCAGGGCCAGAGTGACAACAGTACAGCAGACCCCCAGGGCCAGAGTGACAACAGTACAGCAGACCCCCAGGGCCAGAGTGACAACAGTACAGCAGACCCCCAGGGCCAGAGTGACAACAGTACAGCAGACCCCCAGGGCCAGAGTGACAACAGTACAGCAGACCCCCAGGGCCAGAGTGACAACAGTACAGCAGACCCCCAGGGCCAGAGTGACAACAGTACAGCAGACCCCCAGGGCCAGAGTGACAACAGTACAGCAGACCCCCAGGGCCAGAGTGACAACAGTACAGCAGACCCCCAGGGCCAGAGTGACAACAGTACAGCAGACCCCCAGGGCCAGAGTGACAACAGTACAGCAGACCCCCAGGGCCAGAGTGACAACAGTACAGCAGACCCCCAGGGCCAGAGTGACAACAGTACAGCAGACCCCCAGGGCCAGAGTGACAACAGTACAGCAGACCCCCAGGGCCAGAGTGACAACAGTACAGCAGACCCCCAGGGCCAGAGTGACAACAGTACAGCAGACCCCCAGGGCCAGAGTGACAACAGTACAGCAGACCCCCAGGGCCAGAGTGACAACAGTACAGCAGACCCCCAGGGCCAGAGTGACAACAGTACAGCAGACCCCCAGGGCCAGAGTGACAACAGTACAGCAGACCCCCAGGGCCAGAGTGACAACAGTACAGCAGACCCCCAGGGCCAGAGTGACAACAGTACAGCAGACCCCCAGGACCAGGGTGACAACAGTACAGCAGACCCCCAAGGGCCAGAGTGACAACAGTACAGCAGACCCCCAGGGCCAGAGTGACAACAGTACAGCAGACCCCCAGGGCCAGAGTGACAACAGTACAGCAGACCCCCAGGACCAGAGTGACAACAGTACAGCAGACCCCCAGGGCCAGAGTGACAACAGTACAGCAGACCCCCAGGGCCAGAGTGACAACAGTACAGCAGACCCCCAGGACCAGAGTGACAACAGTACAGCAGACCCCCAGGGCCAGAGTGACAACAGTACAGCAGACCCCCAGGACCAGAGTGACAACAGTACAGCAGACCCCCAGGGCCAGAGTGACAACAGTACAGCAGACCCCCAGGACCAGGACTGAGTAGCCCAGCAGCTATATTCTATATAAATCATCCAGACCTTATGAACGTTTCCCAGTATAACTTTAATCTTGAAATAAATATCATCTAGTGATACATAACTTGACATCTATTGTGACATTGTGGAAGGAACCTTCAAATTAATTGCAATGCGTATCTTAGCCGTTATAAATGCTAAGATACACAGTTTCTTCTGATAACAGTCTCCAGTATCAACATTTCCAAGCAAACAAAAACAGGGAGAAGGGAGAATCTGTAGACATGCTGAGATAAAAGTACATACTCCGGCAAAGAGTTCAGCCATCCTTCTCCCAGGTGTACTGGATGCAACCTGCATCATAAAAACATTCTGGGACATTAGAACATATGCCGTTGGGTTAACTCGGCCGACTATTTGTCTAGGTGTCCTAGTGGTGTGAGAGAGACATGTCACATCGGGGACTAAAGATTTGATTCATTGACACCTCAGCCTGTTGATAAGTGATAATGTCCTTTTCTGAGTGGATAATTCAGAAGGTAATCTGTCCTGTTGAGATCATCATGGTGTACCGGCCGCAGTCTGTTAACCGCAAATAATGAGATTAGCGCCTCATGAGGCCCTGATTGAATTAGGACAAAATAACGGAGTAGACAATTTTAGGTTAGTATAACCGAGGGCTATAGATACACGGTCAGCATATCACCTTTTTGTAAAGGGATGTTGTATTTCTTCCCTCATTGCATCTCTGTGCATGATTGGACCCTTAAAATATGAATGGAATGCAGTTTATTGTTCTTACATTTATTTACATTAGATAGATATTGGCTCTTGAAACATCTGTCAAGCTATTTAGTGTATGTTATTTATATACAATTAGGTAAGCATGTGGCACACCCTGAACTGACAAGATGGTGCAGTGAGGATGGATGTGAGGTACACTGTCAGCTGTCAACAGTCGGCTCTCCAAACAACAGTGCTGATGCTAAATCTAAATTCTGTAATCTCATCTGCCCACTGGAGCAGGAAGCAGAACGGCAGTAAAATTCACTCGTGCGATTGGGCCCAAAATGTTCAGAAGAGCTCCTCCCACACTTAGGGCTACAGGGTCCAGCCTCCCCCAGTCTCAAATCAAAAACAATTCCAACTTTATTTATACAGCGCATTTCTTACAACAAATTAATTTCAAAGTGCTTAACAAATAAAATAAAAGATAAAACGTTTTCTATGCAAATATAAAATCAAGATTGAAACTGAATAAAAATGAAGAGAAAGTAAAATAGTAAAACAACAAAGGATGAGACACTAATGCATTAGGATCTAAAGGGAATGAAATCAATAAACTATAGAAAGGGCCAAAATAAGTCAAGTAGAGAAATGGTTTAGAAAACTAAAAGCACCCTAAGTAAAAGCATGGCTAAAAAGGAATAGTTTCCGAGGCCCTCAGATCCTCTCCCAGGCTGTTCCAAAGGCCAGGACCTGTAGTGACTGAAGGCAGCCTCACCAAACGTTTTCTAGGCTTGGGCGGTATCCAGATTGTCATACCTTCATACCGACCATGTGCCATACCGGGATATTCGGTAATACCAACAAATTGTTCCAACAGTATTGATGGAATTGAATAACCATCCCGTGGCTATTTCCAAATACCCCGGTATACGGTATACTGCCCAAGCCTAGTTCTGGTCATCGGAAAGTCTAATAGACCAGTGCCAGAAGATCGGAGGAACTGACCCGGGCACATACAGTTGAAGTCGGAAGTTTCCATACACTTAGGTTGGAGTCATTAAAACTTGTTTTTCAACCACTCCACACATTTCTTGTTAACAAACTATGGTTTTGGAAAGTCGGTTAGGACATCTACTTTGTGCATGACACAAGTCATTTTTTAAAACAATTGTTTACAGACAGATTATTTCACTGTATCACAATTCCAGTGGGTCAGAAGTTTACATACAGTTGACTGTTTCTTTAAACAGCTTGGAAAATTCCAGAAAATTATGTCATGGCTCTAGAAGCTTCTGATAGGCTAATTGGCATCATTTGAGTCAATTGGAGGTGTACCTGTGGATGTATTTCAAGGCCTACCTTCAAACTCAGTGCCTCTTTGCTTGACATCATGGGAAAATCAAAAGAAATCAGCCAAGACCTCAGAAAAGAATTGTAGACCTTCAAAAGTCTGGTTCATCCTTGGGAGCAATTTCCAAACTCCTGAAGGTACCACGTTCTTCTGTACAAACAATAGTACGCAAGTATAAACACCATGGGACCACGCAGCCGTCATACCGCTCAGGAAGGAGACATGTTCTGTCTCCTAGAGATTAGTGTATTTTGGTGCGAAAAGTGCAAATCAATCCCAGAACAACAGAAAAGGACCTTGTTAAGATGCTGGAGGAAACAGGTACAAAAATATCTATATCCACAGTAAAACGAGTCCTATATCGGCATAACCTGAAAGGCCGCTCAGCAAGACTACGGTTTGCAACTTCACATGGGGAGAAAGATCGTACTTTTTGGAGAAATGTCCTCTGGTCTGATGAAACAAAAATAGAACTGTTTGGCCATAATGACCATCATTATGTTTGGAGGAAAAAGGGGGATGCTTGCAAGCCGAAGAACACCATCCCAACTGTGAAGAACGGGGGTGGCAGCATCATGTTGTGGGGGTGCTTTGCTGCAGGAGGGGCTGGTGCACTTCACAAAATAGATGGCATGATGAGGGAGGAAAATTATGTGGATATATTGAAGCAACATCTCAAGACATCAGTCAGGAAGTTAAAGCTTGGTCGCAAATGGGTCTTCCAAATGGACAATGACCCCAAGCATACTTCCAAAGTTGTGGCAAAATGGCGTAAGGACAACAAAGTCAAGGTATTGGAGTGGCCATCACAAAGCCTAGACCTCAATCCCATAGAAAATGTGTGGGCAGAACTGAAAAAGCGTGTGCGAGCAAGGAGGCCTACAAACCTGACTCAGTTACACCAGCTCTGTCAGAAGGAATGGGCCAAAATTCACCCAATTTATTGTGGGAAGCTTGTGGAATGCTACCCGAAACATTTGACCGAAGTTAAACAATTTAAAGGCAATGCTACCAAATACTAATTGAGTGTATGTAAACGTCTGACCCACTGGGAATGTGATGAAAGAAATGAAAGCTGAAATAAATCATTCTCTCTACTATTATTCTGACATTTCACATTCTTAAAATAAAGTGCTGATCCTAACTGACCTAAGACAGGGAATTTTTACTAGGATTAAATGTCAGGAATTGTGAAAAACTGAGTTTAAATGTATTTGACTAAGGTGTATGTAAACTTCCGACTTCAACTGTATCTTAAAAGCATATCAGACATGTATTCGGGTGCAAGGTTTCCCCTCCCCCAGCCTTCCCTGGAGATTGACTGTACCTACAGGACTAAAAGAGAGGACGTATCATGTTGTCCTCCTTGGGGGTTTTGGAATTTAAAAGACAACTTTCCGGAAAGATGATATATCTGGGATGGGTAACGTACGGACAACCTGTTTTATCTGTTGTTGTTTTCTGTACTTGATTTTCCACTAAATGTTTTATCTTTGAAACTAGTGAATCGGTTGACAGCCCCATTCGCATAGGGTGACATTCCTGAGGGCTGAGGGTAATTTATATGTAAAGAAAACCATAAAGTTCTGCTTCGCCTTGCCTACAGTCTGAGCAGGTTTAAGTGATGTTTTGTGCAAACGATAAGTAACGTCCATCAATTATTAATCGCTTTGTATTAATGAAACTGTACAATATATGCAATATTTAGGTGGATGAATTTTTTAAGATGAGAAAAACAGAGGTTCATATTCAGTGAGAGCTGTGGCACTCTAACTTACATCTGACTGGTTGATACTCTCGGGAAATCTTAAATAACAAAATAGCCTCTTACATTGTTGAGTAGCACTTAATTTGAACCCTGGATATGATAAATCCTGCAGCCTCGAGAGCGAGAGAGAGCGAGAGGGAGGGAGGGAGGGAGAGCGAGAGAGCGAGAGAACGAGAGAGAGAGAGCGAGAGAGAACGAGAGAGCGAGAGAGAGGGAGGGAGAGAGAGCGAGAGAGAGAGAGGGAGAGAGAGCGAGAGAGAGAGGGAGGGAGAGAGAGCGAGAGAGAGGGAGGGAGGGAGGGAGAGCGAGAGAGAACGAGAGAGCGAGAGGGAGGGAGGGAGGGAGGGAGGGAGGGAGGGAGGGAGGGAGGGGGGGAGGGAGAGAGAGGGAGAGAGAGAGCGAGCGAGAGAGAGCGAGAGAGCGAGAGAGAGAGAGAGAGAGAGAGAGAGCGAGAGAGAGAGAGAGAGAGAGCGAGAGAGCGAGAGAGCGAGAGAGAGAGAGAGAGAGAGACTGGTTGGAGATATTTTGCAGTCTCATAAGATCCCATTTCTTCCAGATGAACGCTCTAGTTGTAAAACTAGGCTGTTGGGAATCTATTCTGGTCTACAGGATAGGCCTATCTATAGATATCCCAAACAAATTAATTATGCACCCCATGACAGCTGACAAATGATCAAGAGAAGAAATCACTTCGCTTACTGTGCAATCATCTAATGTACCTTCATACTGTGAGACAATCACTGAACGTGTCTGGGTAACAAACTGAGGCTTTAAATCATGTTTATAAGAGCAGAAGCAGTGTTGAGCAGACAGAACACCACAGCACAGTATACCACACCACACAAGCATATACTTTAACACAGGGGTTCCCAAACTTTTTCACTCAGGCCCCCCTTACAGCATTGGGGAACATCTCGCGCCCCTCCATGTCTATTTCTATGGGCACAAGCACTGTTCATGACACAAACTGTTCACACCCCTTTTTTGGGGCTTATTTCCTGCAATTCTACACATTTTGTCATGGGGGGGCCACAAACATCTTGCTGTTTTAAAGCTAATTTTCTTGTTTTTTCTCTACATTTTGTCTAATGTCAATTGTTGTGATATTTAAGTGACTCAAACATTACAAAAAAATCTATGAGCAAAAACCCTAACCCTAACCCCCCAAAAAAACGACCTAAAAAGCATCAGCTGACACGTTATAAATAGCTCTCTATAGTATGTAATGACTGAGATGGGCTAGTTGATGTGGACATTTCTGACATGTTATAAATAGCTCTCTATAGTATGTAATGACTGAGATGGGCTAGTTGATGTGGACATTTCTGACATGTTATAAATAGCTCTCTATAATATGTAATGACTGAGATGGGCTAGTTGATGTGGACATTTCTGACATGTTATAAATAGCTCTCTATAATATGTAATGACTGAGATGGGCTAGTTGATGTGGACATTTCTGACACGTTATAAATAGCTCTCTATAGTATGTAATGACTGAGATGGGCTAGTTGATGTGGACATTTCTGACATGTTATAAATAGCTCTCTATAGTATGTAATGACAGATGGGCTAGTTGATGTGGACATTTCTGACATGTTATAAATAGCTCTCTATAATATGTAATGACTGAGATGGGCTAGTTGATGTGGACATTTCTGACATGTTATAAATAGCTCTCTATAATATGTAATGACTGAGATGGGCTAGTTGATGTGGACATTTCTGACACGTTATAAATAGCTCTCTATAGTATGTAATGACTGAGATGGGCTAGTTGATGTGGACATTTCTGACACGTTATAAATAGCTCTCTATAGTATGTAATGACTGAGATGGGCTAGTTGATGTGGACATTTCTGACATGTTATAAATAGCTCTCTATAATATGTAATGACTGAGATGGGCTAGTTGATGTGGACATTTCTGACACGTTATAAATAGCTCTCTATAGTATGTAATGACTGAGATGGGCTAGTTGATGTGGACATTTCTGACATGTTATAAATAGCTCTCTATAATATGTAATGACTGAGATGGGCTAGTTGATGTGGACATTTCTGGCATGTTATAAATAGCTCTCTATAGTATGTAATGACTGAGATGGGCTAGTTGATGTGGACATTTCTGGCATGTTATAAATAGCTCTCTATAGTATGTAATGACTGAGATGGGCTAGTTGATGTGGACATTTCTGACACGTTATAAATAGCTCTCTATAGTATGTAATGACTGAGATGGGCTAGTTGATGTGGACATTTCTGACACGTTATAAATAGCGCTCTATAGTATGTAATGACTGAGATGGGCTAGTTGATGTGGACATTTCTGACATGTTATAAATAGCTCTCTATAATATGTAATGACTGAGATGGGCTAGTTGATGTGGACATTTCTGACATGTTATAAATAGCTCTCTATAGTATGTAATGACTGAGATGGGCTAGTTGATGTGGACATTTCTGACATGTTATAAATAGCTCTCTATAATATGTAATGACTGAGATGGGCTAGATGATGTGGACATTTCTGACACGTTATAAATAGCTCTCTATAGTATGTAATGACTGAGATGGGCTAGTTGATGTGGACATTTCTGACACGTTATAAATAGCTCTCTATAGTATGTAATGACTGAGATGGGCTAGTTGATGTGGACATTTCTGACACGTTATAAATAGCTCTCTATAGTATGTAATGACTGAGATGGGCTAGTTGATGTGGACATTTCTGACATGTTATAAATAGCTCTCTATAGTATGTAATGACTGAGATGGGCTAGTTGATGTGGACATTTCTGACACGTTATCAATAGCTCTCTATAGTATGTAATGACTGAGATGGGCTAGTTGATGTGGACATTTCTGACAAGTTATAAATAGCTCTCTATAGTATGTAATGACTGAGATGGGCTAGTTGATGTGGACATTTCTGACACGTTATAAATAGCTCTCTATAGTATGTAATGACTGAGATGGGCTAGTTGATGTGGACATTTCTGACACGTTATAAATAGCTCTCTATAGTATGTAATGACTGAGATGGGCTAGTTGATGTGGACATTTCTGACACGTTATAAATAGCTCTCTATAGTATGTAATGACTGAGATGGGCTAGTTGATGTGGACATTTCTGACACGTTATAAATAGCGCTCTATAGTATGTAATGACTGAGATGGGCTAGTTGATGTGGACATTTCTGACATGTTATAAATAGCTCTCTATAATATGTAATGACTGAGATGGGCTAGTTGATGTGGACATTTCTGACATGTTATAAATAGCTCTCTATAGTATGTAATGACTGAGATGGGCTAGTTGATGTGGACATTTCTGACACGTTATAAATAGCTCTCTATAGTATGTAATGACTGAGATGGGCTAGTTGATGTGGACATTTCTGACACGTTATAAATAGCTCTCTATAGTATGTAATGACTGAGATGGGCTAGTTGATGTGGACATTTCTGACACGTTATAAATAGCTCTCTATAATATGTAATGACTGACATGGGCTAGTTGATGTGGACATTTCTGACACGTTATAAATAGCTCTCTATAGTATGTAATGACTGAGATGGGCTAGTTGATGTGGACATTTCTGACACGTTATAAATAGCTCTCTATAGTATGTAATGACTGAGATGGGCTAGTTGATGTGGACATTTCTGACACGTTATAAATAGCTCTCTATAGTATGTAATGACTGAGATGGGCTAGTTGATGTGGACATTTCTGACATGTTATAAATAGCTCTCTATAGTATGTAATGACTGAGATGGGCTAGTTGATGTGGACATTTCTGACACGTTATCAATAGCTCTCTATAGTATGTAATGACTGAGATGGGCTAGTTGATGTGGACATTTCTGACAAGTTATAAATAGCTCTCTATAGTATGTAATGACTGAGATGGGCTAGTTGATGTGGACATTTCTGACATGTTATAAATAGCTCTATAGTATGTAATGACTGAGATGGGCTAGTTGATGTGGACATTTCTGACATGTTATAAATAGTTCTCTATAGTATGTAATGACTGAGATGGGCTAGTTGATGTGGACATTTCTGACACGTTATAAATAGCTCTCTATAGTATGTAATGACTGAGATGGGCTAGTTGATGTGGACATTTCTGACACGTTATAAATAGCTCTCTATAGTATGTAATGACTGAGATGGGCTAGTTGATGTGGACATTTCTGACATGTTATAAATAGCTCTCTATAGTATGTAATGACTGAGATGGGCTAGTTGATGTGGACATTTCTGACACGTTATCAATAGCTCTCTATAGTATGTAATGACTGAGATGGGCTAGTTGATGTGGACATTTCTGACAAGTTATAAATAGCTCTCTATAGTATGTAATGACTGAGATGGGCTAGTTGATGTGGACATTTCTGACATGTTATAAATAGCTCTATAGTATGTAATGACTGAGATGGGCTAGTTGATGTGGACATTTCTGACATGTTATAAATAGTTCTCTATAGTATGTAATGACTGAGATGGGCTAGTTGATGTGGACATTTCTGACACGTTATAAATAGCTCTCTATAGTATGTAATGACTGAGATGGGCTAGTTGATGTGGACATTTCTGACACGTTATAAATAGCTCTCTATAATATGTAATGACTGAGATGGGCTAGTTGATGTGGACATTTCTGACACGTTATAAATAGCTCTCTATAGTATGTAATGACTGAGATGGGCTAGTTGATGTGGACATTTCTGACACGTTATAAATAGCTCTCTATAATATGTAATGACTGACATGACAAGAACAGCTGATGATGCACTACCCAATTTATAAATGGCAGCTTGTGCATTGTACTAAGGCTGAAGAATCCATACGTTCTTGAGGCATAAAACAAAATTAATTCCATATGAAATCAAATCACACACGTGGCAATGGCATACATATCCTACAATCTTTTCCAAACTCCTTTCTCCTCTCCAACGCAATACCCAAAT
>NC_092097.1:49975800-50008300 GCF_045679555.1 Salvelinus alpinus
TGTGTGTGTGTGTGTGTGTGTGTGTGTGTCTCCAGTGTGTGTTGTACAGACTGTTGTGCATAAACAGGAGATAAACAGATAAACAGGAGAGACTGGGAGCTCTAATTAAAAACAAATGAATCTGGGCTCTTTAGTCACTAGGTAAACACTGGGGGACGGAGACTGAGGAGAACGTTATGGACAGCTTGGTTAGCTGTGCTGTGGTATTCAGTACTGTTGTGCGGTTGGTTGGCTGGATGTGCTAGGCTGTGAAATAGGTTGTGTTCCCCTGCGCAGACGTTGCTGACGCATGACAGATCTTACATCGCCTGTGTCACGCCCTGACCATAGAGAGCTTTTTATTCTCTATGTTGGTTAGGTCGGGGTGTGACTAGGGTGGGTCATCTAGGTAATTATATTTCTATGTTGGCCTGGTATGGTTCCCAATCAGAGGCAGCTGTTTATCGTTGTCTCTGATTGGGGATCATATTTAGGCAGCCATTTCCCCTTTGTGCTTTGTGGGATCTTGTTTTTGTGTAGTGCCTTTGAGCACTGCATTTTCTTCACGTTTCGTTTGTTCGTTTATTGTTTTGCTTTGAGTTTTACATAGTAATAAAAGATGTGGAACCCAGATCACGCTGCGCTTTGGTCCAGTGATTATGACGATCGCGACAGCCTGGATAGGTATTATACGTATCAGCTAACCACATTATATGTTATAGTAATCTGGTGCCCGACTGCACAGCCGATGACCTTTCACGTAACCATTGGTTGATGCATGCAACGGCTGAGCAGGGTAACGTGACCATACTGTTGTTGGCTGGGATGTGCTGGACTGTGTCACGGTATGACACCCTGCCGTGCTGCGCTACGGTACAATACTATGGTCAACTGTTATTGGCTATGCTGGGCTGTGTGAACAAAGGGAGGATTTTTCGGCAATGAAACGGGAGTTGTCTAACTAGATATGGCCAGGTAAGTGCATGTCCTTATGTTATTTCTAAGCTGGGAGCACACAAACGATCAAGTCAGATTAATGAGATTAATTCATTTACGCTCAGATCAGTCTTTTAGATCATAACGAATAATATTACATAGACGGGAGACCTGGGGCCGTATCCACAAAGCGTCTCAGAAAAGGTCCTAGGAATCTTGTTAAAACCTGTTTTAAGACAACAACAAAAACTCCCAGCTCAGAGTATGTTTTAGGATGATGTTAAGACACTGCTCAGACAAACTCTTAGCCAGGAGAAAAATCTATTCATAAAAGTTTCTCAGTTGGTAATCACGGTAGTTTGAGGTACAGCAAAGGAAAGATAGTGATGACGCTCATTGACATTGTTGCAAATGATGAGGAATAACCAATCGCGATGAGGCATCACTAGCTATGAACTTTATAGCACATTGCAATGGTAAAACGTTCACTTTTCCCCTACTCTTAATTTGTGCTTAACATGTTGGCTTGCATAACCTTTTTTTAAACCAATTCTGAAGAGGAATTTTGATAATGTTACTGTTATCTCAACACAATTGTCACTCCTGTGTAACAACTCTAAATCTCTTTGGCACAGAAGGCATCAAGTCACTTGCTGAAAACGTTGCATAAAACATTTGAAAGGTCTATAATTTTCAGACCATGGTTCAAATACTATTTAGGCTATTTCAATTACTTTCAACGACATTTGGAAGTAAGTATTTAGATAGTATTTAGATAGACAAGTAGTTGAAAATTGGAATGTATTTGGAAATTGTCACGCCCTGACAGAGAGCCTTTTTATTTCTCTATTTGGTTAGGTCAGGGTGTGATTTGGGTGGGCATTCTAGTTTGATATTTCTTTGTTTTTTGGCCAGTGTGGTTCCCAATCTCTGATTGTCTCTGATTGGGGATCATACTTAGGCAGCCCTTTTTCCCACCATTAGGTTGTGGGATCATGTTTTCTGTTTAGTGTCTTAGCCTGACAGAACTGTGCGCTTTCATTTTCGCTTTTGTTATTTTGTTTGAGTGTTTTTTGAATAAAAGAATCATGAACACTTTCCACGCTGCGCTTTGGTCTACTCTTCCTACCACCAACGAGAGCCGTTACAGAAATACACTTGGAAAGTATTTGAAAATACTCAGTACTTTTAAATGGCAGGCTATTTACAGGAAATTACTTGAAAATACTTGAAAATACCTTGAAAATAAGTAGTTTGATGCAGGCCACATGATTGGAAAATACTTAAAACCTCTTAAGGATCGGCCCCTTTTTTTCTTCAATTTTCACTTAAAATGACATACCCAAATCTAACTGCCTGTTGCTCGGGCCCTGAAGCAAGGATATGCATATTCTTTGTACCATTTGAAAGGAAACACTTTGAATGTTGTGGAAATGTGAAAGGAATGTAGCAGAATATAACACAATAGGTCTGGTAAAAGATAATACAAAGAAAAAAAAGCGTTCTTTTGTATTTTTTTGTACCATCATCTTTGAAATGCAAGAGAAAGGCCATAATGTATTATTCCAGCCCAGGTGCAATTTAGATTTTGGTCACCAGATGGCAGCAGTGTACGTGCAAAGTTTTAGACTGATCCAATGAACCATTGCATTTCGGTTCAAAATGTTGTATAAAAACTGCCCAAATGTGCCTAATTTCTTAATTAATAACTTTTCATGTTCAAAATTGTGCACTCTCCTCAAACAATAGAATGGTATTCTTTCACTGTAATATCTACTGTAAATTGGACAGTGCAGTTAGATTAACAAGAATTGAAGCTTTCTGGCCATATCAGATATGTCTATGTCCTGGGAAATGTTCTTGTTACTTACAACCTAATGCTAATCGCATTAGCCTACATTAGCTCAACTGTCCCGTGGAAGGGACACTGATCACAAAAAAGTAAAAAAATACAGAGAAAATAAGTATTTAAATAACAATTAATCCAATACATGTATTTGAACCCACGTCTGATCATTTTCATCGAACACAATCAAAGTCAACATAGGCCCTAGATGCCTTTAATTTCCCATCTTATTGGCATGCGCAATTAGGCATATCTTTTAACAATGTGATGTTGCGCTCCAAAGGGATAACTTTAAATAACATGATGTAGGTTAATTAAATAATCTAAAGAATAATACACAATGATTTATTAGCCTAGTGGTTATAAGCATTTAGGCATATCATGTGCAATAGTCCTCCTGTGAAATCATTGTCAAAAGCGCAAGAGATATTGTTGCATGTACAGTAGATCTAGATTATTTATGGATTGATCACGTTGAAATATCTAAATATTCTTTAAACATCTCCAAAGTAATTGCATGGGGTACAGGAACCACACTGCCTTTTTCCACCTGCTGGTACTGTGCCTTCAGAAAGTATTCACAGCCCTTGACTGTTTCCACATTTTGTTGTGTTACAGCCTGAATTTAAAACGGATGAATTTAGATTTTTTTTGTCACAGGCTAATGTACACACAATACCACATAATGTCAAAGTGGAATTATGTTTTTAGACATTTTTACAAATTCATTAAAAATGAACAGCTGAAATGCCTTGAGTCAATAAGTATTCAACACCTTGGTTATGGCAAGAATAAATAAGTTCAGGAGTAAAAATATGCTTAACAAGTCACATAATAATATGCATGGATTCTGTGTGCAATAATGGTGTTTAACATGATTTTTGAATGACTACCTCATCTCTGTACACACATACAATTATCTGTAAGATCCCTCAGTTGAGCAGTGAATTTCACACACAGATTCATTGAAGCACAAAGACCAGGGAGGTTTTCAAATGCCTCACAAATATAAGGCACCTATTGGTAGATGGGTAAGAATAAAAGCAGACATTGAATATCCCTTTGAGCATGGTGAAGTTTGGATGGTGTATCAATACACCCAGTCACTACAAAGCTACAGGCGTCCTTCCTAAATCTCAGTTGCCGGAGAGGAAGGAAACCGTTCAGGGATTTCACCATGAGACCAATTGTGACTTTAAAATCATTAGAGTTTAATGGCTGTGATTGGAAAAAACTGAGGATGGATCCACAGCATTGTACTGTAGTTACTCCACAATACTAACCTAATTGACAGAGTGAAAATAAGCCTGTACAGAATACAAATATTCCAAAACATGCATCTTGTTTGCAACAAGGCACTGAAGAAATACTGCAAACAATGTGGCAAAGCAATAACCTTTTTGTGACAAAGTGCTAGAGTATGTTTGGGGCAAATCCAGTACGACACCTTACTGAGTAGCACTCTCCATATTCTTAAACGTAGTGGTGGCTGCATCATGTTATGGGTATGCTTGTAATTGTTAAGGAAAGGGGGGATGTTCAGGATAAAAAAATAAACAGAATGGAGCTAAGCACAGGCAAAATCTAGAGGAAAACCTGGTTCAGTCTGCTTTCCACCAGACAATGGGAGATTAATTCACATTCAGAAGGTCAATAATGTAAAACACAAGGCTCCAAAACTCCAAATCTAAACCGGAGTTGCTTACCAAGAAGACAGAGAATGTTCCTGTCCGTCCGAGCTACAATTTTGACTTAAATCTACTTGAAAATCTATGACAAGACTTGAAAATGGTTGTCTATATTTACATTTAAGTCATTTAGCAGACGCTCTTATCCAGAGCAATGATCAACAACGAACTTGACAGAGCTTGAGGAATTTGGAAAATAATAAATGGGCAAATGTTGCACAATCCAGGTGTGGAAAACCTCTAGAGATTTACCCAGAAAGACTCAGAGCTGTAATCACTGCTAAAGGTGCTTCTACGAAGCCTCAAATCAAATCAAATCTTGTTGGTCACATACACATGGTTAGCAGATGTTAATGCGAGTGTAGCGAAATGCTTGTGCGTCTAGTTCAGACAGTGCAGTAATATCTAACAATTCCCCAACAACTACCTAATACACACAAATCTAAAGGGGTGAAAGCCATGCGGTCAAAGGAATTGTCAGTAGAGCTCTGAGACAGGATTGTGTCGAGGCACAGATCTGCATAAGGGTACCAAAAAATGTATGTAGCATTGAAGGGCCCCAAGAACACAGTGGACTCCATTCTTAAATGGAAGAAGTTTGGAAGTTTAGAACTCTTCCTATAGCTGGCCACCCGGCCAAATTGAACAATAGGGGGAGAAGGGCCTTGGTCAGGGAGGTGACCAAGTACCTGATGGTCACTGACAGAACTCCAGTGCTCCTCTGTGGAGATGGGAGAAAATTCCAGAAGGGCAATTATCCCTGCATCACTCCACTAATCAGGCCCAGACAGAAGCCACTAGTCCTTAAAAGGCACATGACAGCCCGCTTGGAGTTTGGCAAAAGGCACCTAAAGACTTGGCATTCGGGCCAAAGACCATGAGAAACAAGATTCTCTGGTCTCAACTAACGTTTTCCCCCGCACATTGACTCTGTACCCGTACCCCCCTGTGTATAGTCTCACTATTTTTATTTTACTGGTGCTCTTTAATTACTTGTTACTTTTATTTTTTACTCTTACTAATTTATTTTTAAAACTGCATTGTTGGTTAGGGGCTCGTAAGTAAGCATTTCACTGTAAGGTGTTGTATTCGGCACATGTTACTAATACATTTTGATTTGATTTTGATTTGATGAACGCAAGATTGAACTCTTTGGCCCGAATGCCAAGTGTCACGTCTGGAGGAAACCTCGCACCATCCCTACGGTGAATTATGGTGCTGTGAGCATCATGCTGTGGGGATGTTTTTCAGAGGCAGGGACTAGGAGACTAGTCAGGATCGAGGGAAAGATGAACAGAGCAAAGTACAGAAAGATCCTTGATGAAAACCTGCTCCAGAGCGCTCAGGACCTCAGACTGGGGCGAAGGTTCACCTTCCAACAGGACAACAACCCTAAGCACACAGCCAAGACAATGCAGGAGTGGCTTCGGGACAAGTCTCTGAATGTCTTTGAGTGGCCCAGCCAGAGCCCGGACTTGAACCCGATCGACATCTCTGGAGAGACCTGAAAATAGCTGTGCAGCAACCCTCCCCATCCAACCTGACATAGCTTGAGAGGATCTGCAGAGAAGAATGGGAGAAACTCCCCAAATACAGGTGTTCCAAGCTTGTAGCGTCATACCCAAGAAGACTCAAGGTTGTAATCGCTGCCAAAGGTGCTTCAAAGTACTGAGTAAAGGGTCTGATTACTGATGTAAATGTAATATTTCAGTTATTTATTTTTAATAAATTCAGTTTTTGCTTTGTCGTTATGGGGTATTGTGTGTAAATTGATGAGGGGGAAAAAACAATTTAATACATTTTAGAATAAGGATGTAACGTAAAAGAAATTGGAAAAAGTCAAGGTGTTTGAATGCTTTCCGAATGCACTGTAGATGAGATGAAGAAACCAAGCGACAACACTGCCCCCACAGCTGTGGAATGAATGATACAGGGTGTCTCAATTTTCAGGAAGTATAAAATTATGTTGAATGTCGGAGCGTATTACAAAACAGCCGCCTCTTTTGTGACAAAAAAACGACATTGCAACACTCCCAATCTTGCGTATGCCTAGAGCTTGTGGTAAACTTTAACTGGTAAGGAAAGCTCATTAGGTCTCCTGAATATCTGTTGATGTAACACGTGCACTGGGAGTCGGGAAGCAAGTTCAGGGAGTGAGTGTTTTAATAAATAAATGAAACAAGTAACACAAACAACATGAAAACAGAGTCAATAACACCTGAGGAAAGAACCAAGGGGAGTGACAGATAGAGAAGATAATCAAGGAGGTGATGGAGTCTAGGTGAGTGTCATGAGGCGCAGCTGCGCAAGATGATGGTGACAGGTGTGTGGGATAATCAGCAGGCTGATGACCTAGAGGCCGGAGAGGGAGTATACATGACAGTACCCCCTCCCTGACGCGCGGCTCCAGCCACAGGACGCCATCAAAGGGGACGAACCCAGGAATCAGGAGCGGACCGGTCACACCTGCTGATGCACGAGAACCTGTCACGCCAGCTGAGGCACGGGAACCTGTCGAGTCAGCTGGGGCACGGGAACCTGACAGATCGGTTGAGGCAGGGGAGCCTGGCGATCCGGCTGAGGCAAGAGAACCTGACGAGCCGGTGGAAGCAGGGAAGCCTGGCGATCCGGCGGAGGCATGAAAGCCCGACGAGCCGGATAAGGCATGAAAGCCAGACGACCCAGCTAAGGTATGAAAGCCAGACGAGCCGGCTGAGGCAGGGGAGCCTGGCGATCCGGCTGAGGCATGAGAGCCTGACGAGCCGGCTGAGGCATGAGAGCCTGACAAGCCGGCTGAGGCAGGGGAGCCTGGCGATCTGGTTGAGGCATGAGAGCCTGTAGCAGTTCCCGGTCTCAACGTCATTACTCTGACACACAAAAAATAACACTCCCTGATGCGAGGTGTTATTCTGTAACGAGTGCACTGAGAGTCGGGAAGCAAGTTCAGGGAGTGAGTGTTTTAATAAATAAATGAAACAAGTAACACAAACAACACACCAACATGAAAACAGAGTCAATAACACCTGAGGAAAGAACCAAGGGGAGTGACAGATATAGAGAAGATAATCAAGGAGGTGATGGAGTCCAGGTGAGTGTCATGAGGCGCAGCTGCGCAAGATGATGGTGACAGGTGTGTGGGATAATCAGCAGCCTGATGACCTAGAGGCCGGAGAGGGAGTATACGTGACAGTCGACAAGGTGGAACACATTTTTTTGTGTAAGATTTTCCATTAATTTTTTACAATACAAGACATTGCCAAAATAAAATAAAATAAAAAATTATATTTATCACAATACAACAGGTGTAGTAGACCTTACCGTGAAATGTTTACTTACAACACCATTTGCATACACATACAAATGACAACCTACAGACGCACACAAACATCCACAACATCACCCCCTGTCCAGACCCACCTGCACACACCCCCTTCTCCAGCACCCGCATCACTTTCCGCCATATGACCTCAAGCTGCACCATTTTGTTTCTCTCCAAGGTGGGACTCTTATGACTAAAGAGGCTTCATTCATAGATTTTATTTCTACCCATAAGAGTAGAATGTCTGTACTCTCAGCACTTACGACCAATTTTCTACTCTGAGACACTGTGGATACGGCCCCTGATCCTAGATCAGCACCCTTATTCTGAGACATGAGATTTAACTTTTCGCGCATTTCAGTACTCAATTCCATGGTCGTTTTTTCAATAAATATGATAAATGAGGGCCATTGAGTGCATTATAAGGTATTGAGTGCATTATCAGGTATTGAGTGTATTATCAGGTATTGAGTGCCTTATCAGGTATTGAGTGCATTATCAGGTATTGAGTGCCTTATCAGGTATTGAGTGCATTATCAGGTATTGAGTGCATTATCAGGTATTGACTGCATTATCAAATAAGTGTGGCAGTGATCCCTCAAGAATCAAGAAAAACATTGTGCCATTTGGCAGTTATTTTCACCTCAGTGTGACGTTCACAGGTTCATTTCCCACACACATCCATCCTGAAGTCAAATGCTGTTTCACTCCTGTTACCGAGGCGTGATTGACATCACACTGCATCTGTATGAACAGTACAATGCCCTTTTGTGTTGACTGAACGTCCGAGTAGTGAAACGTGTGAATAGAAAGAGTGAACGTAGTGATAGGTATTGAATGAGCAGATGGGTGGCGGTCTCCCTGAGATGTGTGGATATGTTCATCTTGGTTGTAAAATGATCTAAACTAGTTTAGATCGTATGGCTTCACTTTGATTCTGGCAAAGAGTGACAGCCTAACTGCAGAATGGCAGGGTGTTTTTCTCCTGCAAAGCCATCTGGAAGGAAAACTGCCAAACTGGTCCTTGTTGCAATACCTTATTTGATATATTAATTGGCTGCATCCCGATTCTCCACCCTACTTGCACACTCGGCATCATGGATTTTAAAGCATTAAATTGGTGTAAGCATCTGCTGGAGGAAGTCTCAACTCCCAAGTGCACACTTGGGGAGAAGTGTCCGAAATGCAGCCATTGTGTCTCTTTCCCTCACATCAACCATTCTCTTCCTTGCAAGTATTGCCACAGGAGTCAATGTTTATGTGCATAGTGGTGGGATTATTAAACATGGCATTGTTTTCTTTGTTGACAAAGATTAGAATCAAAAGACATGAAACACTTGACTGGGTCATTATTGCGGTTGTGGAAACCTTTGAGGATTGACCTAGTGGAATATAAGCCCCCAGATAACATTCCCATCATCCACCGCTCCACTCTTTTCTCTCCATATCATGTTCATTTTTCATATTCCCTTTAGGGGCCCTGGGACTCTGTCCCTAACACCATGCCCAAACCGGACACGCGCAAATTGATTTTGTCCCCCCACACCAAACGCGATCACGACACGCATGTTGAAATATCAAAACAAACTTTGAACTAATTCTATTAATTTGGGGACAGGTCGAAACGCATTAAACATTAAACTGACTTCTATTTTAGCGCTTGGCAACGCAGACGCTAGTTGGCGACGAGCATCGTTGGAGACGAGCGTCTGCGTTGCCAAGCGCTAAAATAGAAGTCAGTTTAATGTTATCTGGGGCTTATATTCCACTAGGTCAATCCTCAAAGGTTTCTGGGGCCAAATCCTATATTCCGTGAGCAGTGTGGGTGCAACGATTGAATAACATGTATGTGTAAATGTATTTTGCATTGCTCGCGCACGCAATGCGAGCGGTGTAGTCAGCATGTGAGCTGAATAGAGCTTACTGCAAATACTTGTGCATCTTCAAATGCAATTCCTCCACAATTTACTAGCAATCTAGTACCAGAGTAAGGATACCGAATGTAAAGAGGCTAACGCAACGCTTTTATAGACACAACTGAGAATTCAAAAGTATGTGGACACCCCTTCAAATTTGTGGATTCGGCTATTTGAGCCACACCCGTTGCTGACAGATGTACACACAGATGTAATCTCCATAGACAAACATTGGCAGTAGAATGGCCCATACTGAAGACCTCAGTGACTTTCAACGTGACACCGTCATAGGATGCCACCTTTCCAACAAGTCAGTTCATCAAATTTCTGCCCTGCTAGAGCTGCTCCGGTCAACTGTAAGTGCTGTTATTATGAAGTGGAAATGTCTTGGAGCAACGACGGCTCAGACAAGAAGTGGTAGGCCACACAAGCTCACAGAACGATACCACCGAGTGCTGAAGCACGCAGCGCGTAAGAATCGTATGCGGACAGACGCACGCACACAAGCCTCAGATCACCACGCGCGATGCCAAGCGTTGGCTGGAGTGGTGTAAAGCTTCCCGCCATTGGACTCTGGAGCAGTGGAAACGTTCTCTGGAGTGATGAATCACGCTTCACCATCTGGCAGTCCAACGGACGAATATGGGTTTGGTGGATGCCAGGAGAAATCTACCTGCCAAATGCATCGTGCCAACCGTATAGTTTGGTGGAGGAGGAATAATGGTTCGGGCCTCTTAGTTCCAGTGAAGGAAAATCTTAACGTTATAGCATACAGTTACATTCTAGACGATTCTCTGCTTCCAACTTTGTAGTAACAGTTTGGGGAAACCCCTTTCCTGTTTCTCTGCATGACAATGCCCCCGTGCACAAAACGAGATCCATTTAGAAATGGTTTGTCGAGATTGGTGTGGAAGAACTTGACTGGCCTGCACAGAGCCCTGACCCCATCGCCCAATCCATGATTTTTGGTTTGTATATGTTCTTATAGTCACTGCGGGGATGACATCGTCTATGCATTTATTGATGAAGCCCATGACTGTTGTGGTAAACTCCTCAATGCTATCAGATGAATCCCAGAACATATCCCAGATAGTACTAGCAAAACAGTCTTGTAGCCTCGCGTTTGCTTCATCCGACCACTTCCGTATTGTACTTCCTGTTTGAGCTTTTGTTTGTAAACAGGAAGCAGGAGAATGGAGTCATGATTAGATTTGCCAAAGGGAGAACGAGGGAGGGCCTTGTATGGGTTTCTGTGGGTAGAATAAAAATGGTCTAGAGTTTTAGATGCCTTAGTGGTGCAGGAGATGTGTTGGTAGAAGTGAGGTAGTACGGTTTTAAATCTCCCCGCGTTAAAGTCTCCGCCTACCAGAAACGCTCTGGGTGAGTGGTTTGTTTGTTTGTTTATGGCCCCATATAGTTCGTTGAGTGCCAGAGTGGCGTTGGCCTGTGGAGGAATGTAGACAGCCGTGATAATTATGGATGAGAAGGGGTCTGCAGCTTTCTATGAATTATTCTATATCTAGTGAGCAAAAGCTCCAGATTTCCTTCACACTTGAAGCAGCACACCAGTTGTTAGTTATGAAAAGACTCAATTCACCTCCTTTCGACGTCCCCGAAGCCGCTTTACGATCCTGCCGCTGCATGGAGAATCCACAGAGTACTACGTGCATAGCGTCATCATCCAGCCACATTTCAGTAAGACATATAAGGTGAAATAAATAAAATAAATAAAATAATATGGCAGCTTTTCAATTCTCTCTGATAGGAGACTCTCGAAAGAAGCTCATCCATCTTATTCTCAAGTGACTGGACATTGGCCAATAGAACGGTGGGGAGCGCCGTTCGGTTTTCCCTTTGCCTCAATTTCACCAGGTCACCACCTCATCTCCCACATCTAAGCCTGCAGCGTTTTGGTAGGCCATGGAACAAAGGAATAGGGTCCGGTATGAACAGTGGAACAGCTGAGTCGGAGTTGAATTCTAAGTCAGGTCAGTAACTGTCGATCTGATGTCCAGAAGTGTTTGGCGGTCATATGTGATAATAGTAGAAACTTTGTGTGTGATAAAAGTCAAGATAACCACAATAAAAGTCAAGATAACCACTATAAAAGTCAAGATAACCACTATAATACTCACTATATAGCAAAGTTGGGTTGGAACTCGTAAGATGTCACTCTTCGCCGTAGGCACCACAGAGAGTATAAAACGTACTGTAATATATGGAGGGAATAAATGTTTAATAGCATTCTGCTGCTGGCCATAGGCTAAGCATCTGTGTAGTCATGGTAGGGCCCGTCGGGATCGGGGGGGGGTTATGGTGTGTGTAATTGCTGTAACCATGGATGGTCGAGGCTGTTTTGTCCTTGTGACTTTTTACCAATATCGCAGCTTTTACTGAAATTACTGAAATGAACGAGTGAGTGATTTTTATGGCTTTGTTTTTCAACCTGGCACGGATCACCACTGCATGCCAACAACTATTCTTTCAATAGAGAAGTAATACACATTTGTACTAAGCACAACTAATGTGGAAAACATTGCGAGATGAGAGAGAGAGAGAGAGTGGTTTTTACTGTTTTCAACAGAAAAAGTGTCAGCAACATGATGAATTATGAGTAGAACTTACATTTGAATATTGAAATTGGCAATATTAACCAAAATACAATAAACAACAAATATCGGGAAAAAATTATGTTTGTCGTGAACTGTAATCAGGCGAACCATGGCTTGGATGACACTGCAACGGAAACGCTCAGTTATAGAGTGGGGAGGGGGCGGAGGACAACAGAGGGAGGGGGGTAAGAGGGCGAGGGAGGAGGGAAAAGTGGAAGAGAAGGAAGAGAGGAGGAATAGAGTGGGGATTGAGGAGAAACATTTAAAGAGCGAGAAGAAGAGAAAATGAAAGAGGATGGAGGAGGACGATGAGAGAGCGAGAGAGAGAGAGAGACAGGAAAAAGATGTAATCCATGAAGCAGATGAAAAAAGACTTGCTATGTCGAGGCGGGGGACTCACCGGTAAATGAGCAGGGGCTGCTGGGTATTAATAGCTTGGGGAAGTGGTAGTCCTGAATATTAAATAATCCATGATAAATAATATATAATATGGAGGAGGGGGGGGCAGGAGTCCTGCATGATAAATAATACAGGGGGTGGCATCAAAGTCCCGGCCACTAGGAGCGCAGCTTCTGGATAAGCATTTTCTTGTTTGCTTATGGCCTCATACAGTTTGTTGAGTGCGGTCTTAGTGCCAGCATCGGTTTGTGGTGGTAAAAAGACAGCTACAAATAATATAGATGAAAACTCTCTTGGTATAGAGAATGCATTTTCCACTGCTCCAATGGCGTCTAGTTTTACACCACTCCAGCCGACGCTCGGCATTGCACATTGTGATCTTAGTTTTGTGTGCAGCTGCTCGGCCATGGAAACTAAGTTCATGATGCTCCCAACGAACAGTTTTTGTACTGACGTTGCATCCAGAGGCAGTTTAGAATTCGGTAGTGAGTGTTGCAACCGAGGACGGGGCCATTCTACTGCCAATGAAATAGCCAAATCCACTAATTTGAAGAGGTGTCCACATACTTTTGAATATACCGTATTACAAACCCAGTTGCACAAGACACTTGTGCAACACATTTTGTCTTAGTTGTTGGCCATCCCTTTATTGTTCAGCTGTAGCTTTGCCTTCAGACTGTTACTCTACACATAACAAGTGAGTCCCATTTGGTCTGATGTTCCCTAAGCATACGGTATGTCTTGAAAGCCACCTGGCCCTGTGGGCTCCTTCTTTGATAAGTGGTAAGTCCACTTCACTCTCGAAGAGGAAGCACGAAGCAGCCATCTTGAATTCCCATTGGCAACGAAAGAGAGAGAGTCTAATCTCAGGATAATATAGAGCAGAGAAAAATGACACTAATCAGGACTGGAGTCGCCCATCCCTGAAACAGAGAGTCGTATCTTCTTTAGTATCAACGACAACAAAGTATTTCAGTGTCTTGGTCTTAGAAAATAAAATTGATGGCTACGACGTATACGTATTACATTGCAGTATCAATTCGACCCATTTTGCTTGAGATTAAAATTATACTGAAATGTTACAGAACAACTTGATGCCAGACACTATCCAATAACATTGTTTCCCCTTAAATCTTACCTAGTGGATACCTGGCGGTGCTGTGGCTCTGAGCCCGATATAGTGGATACCTGGCGGTGCTGTGGCTCTAAGCCTGACCTAGTGGATACCTGGCAGTGCTGTGGCTCTAAGCCTGACCTAGTGGATACCTGGCGGTGCTGTGGCTCTTAGCCTGACCTAGTGGATTCCTGGCGGTGCTGTGGCTCTAAGCCTGATCTAGTCGATGCCTGACAGTGATGTGGCTCTAAGTCTGATCTAGTGGATACCTAGCGGTGCTGTGGCTCTAAGCCTGATCTAGTCGATGCTTGGCAATGATGTGGCTCTAAGCCTGATCTAGTGGATACCTGGCGGTGCTGTGGCTCTGTAAGGGGATCAGAGTGAGCTGCTGGAGAGGTGCTTCCCCCCTCAGGCCTCCTCGTAATAGATTAAGACCACGGCAGTGTCCCAAATGGCACCGTATTCCCCACATAGTGCACTACTTTTGGTCAATAGTGTGCCGTTTGGGACACACATCATAACAATGCATAGTGAGAGCCTCAGGGGTATAGAGTGAGACCGTAAAGCTGCACCCTGCCATTCTACAGCCGAGGTCGACAATGTTTTTGCTGCACCTGGGAGAGCCTCTGGGGTAAACACTGTAACGAGCACTCTAATCCTGGGAGAGGAAACCTGACCACTGACCCCTCTACTGCTGCTCAGAAAGAGAGGCTTTAACACTGCACCCAGAAACTCACTGGGGTCACGAGTGGAGTATTGCAGGAGAGAGGGAGAGAAAGAGAGAGAGAGAATGACTGAGGACCAACCCAGCAAATAACTCTCGGGAGAGAGAACGTTTGAGTGTCCTGTTAGGAGAACATTCTATATATATTAGCAAAAAACCTTCTGAGAACCTTTTTAGCATGTTTTGGTCTTAAAGTTAGGAGAACATTCCCTTAACGTCAAACATGATTTATCTAGAATGTGGCATTTTATGGAACCTTGCAAGAACATTCGTGTGTCCAGTTTTCTGAGGGTTAGGAGGACATTACATTAACGTCCCACCAAACATACACAGAACATGGTTACCATGTTCTCAGAATGTAAGATGTTCATGTTCTAGACATGTTTCATGAGAACATTGCAATAACATTTCTTTGTATCAGTTGTCAGGACGTTGCCTGATGGTCCCAAAGAAATGTTTTCAACCAAAAAGTTAATCACACATCACGCCTTGTTACAGTTGCCAAGCCACTCAAGACCCTGAGTGGTGAACCACTGATCCATTCGGAGCTCTTTTTGTCTGTTATGGGGACTCACATACACCAGGGGTTGGAACCAAAATTATTTTACAATGGTTGCGTTCTAAACAGAACCAGTATTTTTGTTTGTTCGGTTCTGTTCTGTTCCACTGTTCCGACCAGCAAAATAAAGTTCTGAACCGGTTCGAACCAAAAACTTACCGGTTTATATCGTTGCTTTCTGTTCCATTTTTAAGCTGTGAAATCAACCGTTTTTTAAATATTTACCTCATTAAATTACTTCAGCAATCAGTGCGAATAGAGCAGGCAAGCTAGTTGTTTACATGCGTGATGAACAGACAAGTGTAGGCTATGGCTTAAGATGCGACTGAAATTTTGCAGTTGGGGAGAGAGTGAGAGAGGGTTAACCTGTTTTAATGGTACTCCTGTATCACTTTGATCAATAACATATTTTGTTGATTGTACTTTTAACAGAGCTGAGATTTACTTCAAAGTGCATTCACCCTATTGCTTCCACCTATCAAGTTGTTTCAGATCTACACCAGTGTGTGTCAGGGGTTGGAACCGGCTCAGGAAACAGAAATGTAACCGGGAATGAAAATGATCCATACTGTTCTGGAACAGTATCTTTATTTTTAAAAGCATGGGAATCGGTTAATAAGGTTATTTTAAGTTCCAGGCATTTTTTCTAGCCATCCCAAATTACATTCAAACTTCCTTCAAAGAAGCTGCTCTTCCTAGGTATAATTCTGTGGACCTAATTCAGATAATGCATGTCATAACAAGATGTCCTTAATATGCCCCACCAACATTAGACAAGTATACAGAAAACCCTTAAATTGCTGAAATAAGTCAGTAAAACCAATGATGAGAGAATAGGCAGATTAACTGAGGCTTGACACCTACATGGTGACGTAGCAGGAAGATCGGAATACAATGAACCAAGAGGTTGTGAGTTCAAATCCCAGGTGAGGACATGTTAAATAATAATTACTGATTAATTGAACATGCACAATGTAATCGTGTATCTTAAAGTGTGTCAAATATCCAAGTTGAAATCACTATCTTAAGAACACTAAGTATCCTTGACAAAGAGCTATGAATGAATCAGTGGTTCACCAATTAGGGCCTTGATTGGCTCGACAACAGTAACAAGGTGTCATAGATTTGTGGGTCACACACACAAATATTTTTGCAACATTCCCAATATATCTTCTGTTCTGAGAACATGGCAGCCGTATTCCGTGTATGTTTGGTGGGACGTTGATGGAATATTCTCCTAAACAACATAAAACTGGACACAATGTTTTTGTCACAATCCAATGAAACGTGTCTAGAAGATTAATACCTTCTGTTCTGAGAACATGGCAACCGTGTTCTGTGTATATTTGGGGACGTTGATGGAGTATTCTCTTAACCCACAGAAAACTGGAAACATGTTCTTGCAACGTTCCCATGAAATGTGTCTAGAACATTAATATCTTATATTCTGAGAACATGGCAGCCATGTTCTGTGTACACTACCGTTCAAAAGTTTGGGGTCACTTAGAAATGTCCTTGTTTTTGAAAGAAAATTTAAAAAATTGTCCATAAAAAAATACATCAAATTGATCAGAAATACAGTGTAGACATTGTTAATGTTGTAAATGACTATTGTAGATGGAAACGGCAGATTTGTTATGGAATATCTACTGTACATAGGTGTACAGAGGCCCATTATCAGCAACCATCACTCCTGTGTTCCAATGGCATGTTGTGTTAGCTAATCCAAGTTTATCAGTTTAAAACGCTAATTGATCATTAGAAAACGCCTTTGCAATTATGTTAGCACAGCTGAAAACTGTTGTTCTGATTAAAGAAGCAATACAACTGGCCTTCTTTAGACTAGTTGAGTATCTGGAGAATCAGCATGTGTTGGTTCGATTACAGGCTCAAAATGGCCAGAAACAAAGACCTTTCTTCTGAAATTTGTCAGTCTATTCTTGTTCTGAGAAATGAAGGCAATTCCATGCGAGAAATTGCCAAGAAACTGAAGTTCTCGTACAATGCTGTATTCACAGAATGGAGTAGCCATCTCAGACTGGCCAATAAAAAAAAAATATTAAGATGGGCAAAGGAAGACTTCCCAAGTTAATTAAAAATGAAAAGCTGAAATACCTTGAGTCAAACGTTAGGGCAAGGCTCAATAAGTTCAGGACTTGCTTAACAAGTCACATAATAAGTTGCATGGACTTATCCTGTGTGCAATAATAGTGTTTAACATGATTTTGGAATGACTGCCTCATCTCTGTACCCCACACATACAATTATCTGTAAGGTCCCTCAGTTGAACAGTGAATTTAAAACACAGATTCAACCACAAAGACCAGGGAGGTTTTTCAACGCCTTGCAAAGAAGGGCACCTATTGGTAGACGGGTAAAAAAAAGCAGACATTGAACATCCCTTTGTGCATGGTGAAGTTATTAATTACACTTTGGATGGTGTATCAATACACCCAGTCATACAAAGATGCAGGCGTCCTTGCCAGAGAGGACGGAAACCACTCAGGGATTTCACCATGAGGGCAATGGTGACTTTAAAAGAGTTACAGAGTTTAATGGCTGTGATAGGAGAAAACTGAGGATGGATCAACAACACTGTAGTTATTCTACAATACTAACCTAAATGATAGAGTCAAAAAAAGTAAGCTTGTACAGAATACAAATATTCCAAAACATGCATACTGTTTGCAATAAGGCACTCAAGTAAAGTGCAAAAAATATGATGAAGAAATTAACTTTATGTCCTGAATACATAGTATTATGGATGGGGCAAATCCAACACAACACATCACTGAGTACCACCCTTCATCTTTTCAAGCATGGTGGTGGCTGCATCATGTGATGGGTATGCTTGTCCTCGGCAAGGACAAAGGAGTTTCTTTGTATAAAAATAAATGGAATAGAGCTGAGTAGGCAAAATCCTAGAGAAAAACCTGGTCCAGTCTGCTTTCCAAGAGACACTGAGAGACAAACACCTTTCAGCAGGACAATGACCTAAAACACAAGGCAAAATCTTCAATGGAGTTGCTTACCAAGACAACATTGAATGTTCCTGAGTGGCCTAGTTACAGTTTTGACTTAAATCGACTTGTAAATATATGGCAAGACTTGAAAATGGCTATCTAGCAATGATCAACAACCAATTTGGCATGAGCTTTAAAAAAAGACTGGGAGACTAGTCAGGATCGATGGAAAGATGAACGGAGCAAAGTACAGAGAGATCCTTGATGGAAAGCTGCTCCAGAGCGCTCAGGACCTCAGACTGGGGCGAAGGTTCACCTTCCAAGAGCACAACAACCCTAAGCACACAGCCAAGACAACACAGGAGTGGCTTCGGGACAAGTCTCTGAATGTCCTTGAGTGGCCCAGCCAGAGCCCGGACTTGAACCCAATCTAACATCAGAATCTGCCAGGTTTCCTCCAGACTTGAGGTTTGGTCCATCAGGCCAAAGAGTTCAGTCTTGGTTTCAACAGACCATGCCTGATTGGTGGAGTGCTGCAGAGGTGGTTGTTCTTCTGGAAGGTTCTCCCATCTCCACAGAGGAACTCTGGAGCGCTGTCAGAGTGACCATCGGGTTCTGGTCACCTCCCTGACCAAGGCCCTTCTCCTCGGATTGCTCAGTTTGGCTGGGCGGCCAGCTCTAGGAAGAGTCTTGGTGGTTCCAAACTTCCATTTAAGAATGATGGAGGCCACTATGTTTTTTGGAACCCTTCCCCGGATCTGTGCCTCGACACGATCCTGTCTCAGGGTTCTGCCTTTCCAAATCATGTCCAATCAATTTCATTTACCACAGGTGGACTCCAATCAAGTTGTAGAAACATCTCAAGGATGATCAATGGAAACAGGATGCACCTGAGCTCATTATTGAGTCTCATAGCAAAGGGTCTGAATACTTATTTAAATAAAGCATTTGTTTTTTATTTTTTATACATTTGTAAAAATTTCTTAAAACCGTTTTGGGGTACCTCGGCCCAATTGAGATGGTTTGGGATGAGTTGGACCGCAGATTGAAGGAAAAGCAGCCAATAAGTGCTCAGCATATGTGGGAACTCCTTCAAGACTGTTGGAAAAGCATTCCAGGTGAAGCTGGTTGAGAGAATGCCAAGAGTGTGCAAAGCTGTCAAGGCAAAGGGTGGCTACTTTGAAGAATCTCAAATGTTAAACATATTTTACATTTGTTTAACACTTTTTCAGTTCCTACATGACTCCATATGTGTTATTTCATCATTTTGATGTCTTCACTATGATTCTAAAATGTAGAAAGCAAAACCCTTGAATGAGTAGGTGTGTCCAAACTTTTGACTGGTACTGTATGTCTATAATGTACGTCTATTGGAAAAGTTACATAACGTTGTAAGAACATTCACTGAAACAGTAAATATGATGTCAATATTGGTATATTGACGTGCATGTTTTCCTCACCTCCCCTAGGGTGTAGTTAGGCATCAAGCCATGCACAACTGCCTGTTCCACATCTGACACACACATACACACACAGAAACACATACCACACACTCGCAAGGACTACGGGGGAAGGAGGCACAAACATTCAGGCAAGCACATTTTTCAACACACTCTTTTTATTTATAGATAGCACTAGCATTCTTCCAAAACATGGAGGATGATGAATTTATCGGCATGTAAGCAGTGTAGATAAAATAAACAGATAAAATGGTTTTGATTGGTGTCACTGATAGTGAAATATCGGTCCTCGCCTTCCCTGTGGCAAAATCAATGAACATGTTTTGATATGCTTGAGCATCTATGCACACCATTACCTCAGAGGCTGTATGGAACGTACTGTGGGTGTTTTTTCCATGATGAACACAGATAGTCGGAACAGTCTTGTTCCTGTGTCGAGGGAACTCAGGGTCTTACCATCTCTGTCCCTCTGCCTTTGGCAGAACGTTACCGTCTTTGTCAGCTAGTCTTTCCCTTCCCTCTGTCTTTGCCTCTTTTTCTTTTCCTCAGCTCTGACCTTGAACTGAGGTATTTCAGATAAACTCTTGAGCGTTCGTACAGTGAGACTTTCGGTGGCAAAAACAAACAAGATCTAATCGTGTGGCTAGCGTGCTCATAACAAATGTGTTTCATTATGACGCCCATCAGAATATGGAGAGACGTTGCAGCATCCTTCGCCGCCCTCTGTGCCGGCCCCTCCGCTGCCCCCACCATCCTCCGCCCCGAGGCACGACCAAACGAAGGGGGGGACCCTTGCTCAGCGGCGGATGACCACCGTCCCCCTGCCCAGTGGATTGTGGGTACGGCGCTGTGAGAGGAGTAGCCACGCGCCATATTAGCTGACCGCAGAACAGCAAAAATTTGCTGCTCCAAATACCAATCAGGGGGCTACTAGTTGCCCTGGTAACAGCACTCCTCTCCAATATAGCGAGGAGCAGGCTTGCCAGTCTCGTTTTTCTCTCTCTCTTGCTATCCTTTTTTGTCTCTTTCTGTCTCTCTTTTTTCCAAATCCCTCTGCTTTTCGGAGGCCCTCCCTCCTCTGTTTCTCTCCTCAGGGGGTTAGAGTTAGGGCTGGGGGTTCGGCTTATAGGTAGACCAGGGATTTTTCCTCCCGACATTTGTCATGCTCATCCAGGCCTGACGGATTTGAACTGACAGCATAAAAACATGGGAATTTGGCTTCCATTTCTCCCAATAAATGTGAACTGGGCAAGTCTGACTCCTGGGCAATCGAATAGCTAGAAAAAATGCAATTGGCTTTCAGACGGAAGGAAATTAGGTATTTTTTACGGCATATGCTGGCTTTAGTTCTGAACATTGGGGACATTTTGGTGTTTTACATACCACTGCATCGAGATTTCATTGAGATTCATTGAAACAAATCAAATCAAAATGTATTTGTCACATGAGGAGAATAGAACAGGTGAAATGTGAAATGCTTTCTTACGAGCCCTTAAAACAAACAATACAGAGTTTTAAAAAGTAAGAAACATTTACTAAATAAACTAAAAGGAGTTTGTTCCACCTGAGTGAGTCCGACCACAAGTCAGAGACCACTATGATGACACACCAAATGCTTTTGATGATTCCTTTTGTGTTCTTCTTCTAAAAGGTAGATTATGTTGCTGGGTATGGGGAACCCAAAAGTTGTGTGAGTCATTAACAATTTGGACAAGTAACTAGTAACTGTAACAGATTACATTTAGAAAGTAGCCTACCCAACCCCCTGGACGGCACAAACATATCTTGGACCAGGCTCCCACTTTGCGGCATTGCATTAATTGTGAATCCATCCTTACTATTTAATTTGAAAGCACATCCCAGGTTTACAACACCAGTATCAAATGAAACATTATCGTTAAATGTGTGCCGCAATAAAGTTCTGTCACATCCTTATACTTGAGTTAACCAAGAGCGTGACAGTGACAGTGTGTGAAAATGTGGTGCCACTCTGGCTCACCTTCTTCATTTGCATCTAAACTCTGAGAGTCCATACTATGGAGCGTGTCTATCTGTGGTCTAGTCTGGGAGTCCATCATATGGAGCGTGTCTATCTGTGGTCTAGTCTGGGAGTCCATCATATGGAGTGTGTCTATCTGTGGTCTAGTCTGGGAGTCCATCATATGGAGCGTGTCTATCTGTGGTCTAGTCTGGGAGTCCATCATATGGAGCGTGTCTATCTGTGGTCTAGTCTGGGAGTCCATCATATGGAGTGTGTCTATCTGTGGTCTAGTCTGGGAGTCCATCATATGGAGCGTGTCTATCTGTGGTCTAGTCTGGGAGTCCATCATATGGAGCGTGTCTATCTGCGGTCTAGTCTGGGAGCCCATCATATGGAGCGTGTCTATCTGTGGTCTAGTCTGGGAGCCCATCATATGGAGCGTGTCTATCTGTGGTCTAGTCTGGGAGTCCATCATATGGAGCGTGTCTATCTGTGGTCTAGTCTGGGAGTCCATCATATGGAGCGTGTCTATCTGTGGTCTAGTCTGGGAGTCCATCATATGGAGCGTGTCTATCTGTGGTCTAGTCTGGGAGTCCATCATATGGAGCGTGTCTATCTGTGGTCTAGTTTGGGAGTCCATCATATGGAGCGTGTCTATCTGTGGTCTAGTTTGGGAGTCCATCATATGGAGCGTGTCTATCTGTGGTCTAGTCTGGGAGCCCATCATATGGAGTGTGTCTATCTGTGGTCTAGTCTGGGAGTCCATCATATGGAGCGTGTCTATCTGTGGTCTAGTCTGGGAGTCCATCATATGGAGCGTGTCTATCTGTGGTCTAGTCTGGGAGTCCATCATATGGAGCGTGTCTATCTGTGGTCTAGTCTGGGAGTCCATCATATGGAGCGTGTCTATCTGTGGTCTAGTCTGGGAGCCCATCATATGGAGCGTGTCTATCTGTGGTCTAGTCTGGGAGTCCATCATATGGAGCGTGTCTATCTGTGGTCTAGTCTGGGAGTCCATCATATGGAGCGTGTCTATCTGTGGTCTAGTCTGGGAGTCCATCATATGGAGCGTGTCTATCTGTGGTCTAGTCTGGGAGTCCATCATATGGAGCGTGTCTATCTGTGGTCTAGTCTGGGAGTCCATCATATGGAGCGTGTCTATCTGTGGTCTAGTCTGGGAGCCCATCATATGGAGCGTGTCTATCTGTGGTCTAGTCTGGGAGTCCATCATATGGAGCGTGTCTATCTGTGGTCTAGTCTGGGAGTCCATCATATGGAGCGTGTCTATCTGTGGTCTAGTCTGGGAGTCCATCATATGGAGCGTGTCTATCTGTGGTCTAGTCTGGGAGTCCATCATATGGAGCGTGTCTATCTGCGGTCTAGTCTGGGAGTCCATCATATGGAGCGTGTCTATCTGCGGTCTAGTCTGGGAGCCCATCATATGGAGCGTGTCTATCTGTGGTCTAGTCTGGGAGTCTATCATATGGAGCGTGTCTATCTGCGGTCTAGTCTGGGAGTCTATCATATGGAGCGTGTCTATCTGCGGTCTAGTCTGGGAGTCCATCATATGGAGCGTGTCTATCTGTGGTCTAGTCTGGGAGTCCATCATATGGAGCGTGTCTATCTGCGGTCTAGTCTGGGAGTCTATCATATGGAGCGTGTCTATCTGCGGTCTAGTCTGGGAGTCTATCATATGGAGCGTGTATCTGCGGTCTAGTCTGGGAGTCCATCATATGGAGCGTGTCTATCTGTGGTCTAGTCTGGGAGTCCATCATATGGAGCGTGTCTATCTGTGGTCTAGTCTGGGAGCCCATCATATGGAGCGTGTCTATCTGTGGTCTAGTCTGGGAGTCCATCATATGGAGCGTGTCTATCTGTGGTCTAGTCTGGGAGCCCATCATATGGAGCGTGTCTATCTGTGGTCTAGTCTGGGAGTCCACTAAATGGAGCTCCCAGACTGTCGAAATGTTGGTTATTAGGTTATTAAATTATTGCATCTGAGCTCTTAGACGGTGCGGCTCTCCTTTTCTTTTTCTAGTCTGGGAGTCCATCATATGGAGCGTGTCTATCTGCGGTCTTGTCTGGGAGTCCACCAAATAGAGCGTGCCAATCTGTGCCAGTGCTCCCTCCAACCAGTTTCCAGTCTTTCAGTGCCCAGTCTCTGCTACACAAGCCTCTTCCACTCAGCGGGCTTCTTCTCTGGCAGGCTGTGCCCTCTTCCACTCAGCGGGCTTCTTCTCTGGCAGGCTGTGCCCTCTTCCACTCCAATGCCTCTGTCTTTCTCTCTCGCCAGCCTACCGCCTGCCCAGACAGTTCCTCTGTCTTTCTCTCTCGCCAGCCTACCGCCTGCCCAGACAGTTCCTCTGTCTTTCTCTCTCGCCAGCCTACCGCCTGCCCAGACAGTTCCTCTGTCTTTCTCTCTCGCCAGCCTACCGCCTGCCCAGACAGTTCCTCTGTCTTTCTCTCTCGCCAGCCTACCGCCTGCCCAGACAGTTCCTCTGTCTTTCTCTCTCGCCAGCCTACCGCCTGCCCAGACAGTTCCTCTGTCTTTCTCTCTCGCCAGCCTACCGCCTGCCCAGACAGTTCCTCTGTCTTTCTCTCTCGCCAGCCTACTGCCTGCCCAGACAGTTCCTCTGTCTTTCTCTCTCGCCAGCCTACTGCCTGCCCAGACAGTTCCTCTGTCTTTCTCTCTCGCCAGCCTACTGCCTGCCCAGACAGTTCCTCTGTCTTTCTCTCTCGCCAGTCTACTGCCTGCCCAGACAGTTCCTCTGTCTTTCTCTCTCGCCACCACACTGCCTGCCCAGACAGTTCCTCTGTCTTTCTCTCTCGCCAGCCTACCGCCTGCCCAGACAGTTCCTCTGTCTTTCTCTCTCGCCAGCCTACCGCCTGCCCAGACAGTTCCTCTGACGCAAAGCTCCAAACTTTCTTCAAACACTGAAACTCTGGTTTCAGAAGTATAAAGGTGCAGCTGTCGACTAGTAGGAAGTCTCTACTTTTATTTTATATATGGTCTATTGGTAGAAATTCTAAAACACAATGGTATACCACCATAACAGATGGTGTGTAGGCCTACAGCTCACAGCTAATGATAAAACAGTATAATACAAGCTGAATTCATTTCCATTTTCAGAACAACAATTATGATGCATTAGACATTTCTATCATGCTAATCACAGATTGAAGTAGTGCTCATAGTGAAGGGGGACGCAAATGTTGTAATTCACCTTCATTTTGGTACATTGTGTTCTTTTCAGTACTCAAGGACAATAATGTTTATGAACTCTTCAGAGCGTGACGCATCCTCTCATAGACTAATTCTAAATGCTTACCCCCTTTCATAATGAACCCTAAAGTAACTGCTTGTTACTAAAAACCTGTTTAAACCGGTTGCATTGCTAGATATACCTTCTGCCTCATTCACTGGCCATGTCTGAAATCTGGCACACCTACTACTTACTTAAAGCGGCAATCCGCTGTTGAAACAATAACAAAGCATTCTCCCGTCCCTGTTTCTGTAAAAAGCTGAGGTATGGAGAAATGTTTCCACTCTCAAATTCATAGACAGAGCTATGGACTGACCATCCATGATATCAAAAGTATAGTTTTAACCATGTTTTTGTGGCTATATAGTGGTTGTTTACATTTACTTGGACTAAAACAAGTTTATATTTTTGGTTCTGATGGGTTACGACAGTTGAACTAAGTTCATGAGGCAATTCTAAGTGATATTTTTCAAGAACCAATGGGTACTTATCATAAATGTGTAAGTCCAAAAATGGATCTAGCAACTGCAGATGGCCCCTTTAAACTGCATGCTGTGTACTAATCATACTACATACTATGTAGAACACACTGTCTAGAAAGAAACCGAATGCAGTACGTGTAAATATCAACAAACTAGGCTTGTCCATACTGCGAAGGCGCCATCTAATGCGCAATTACGTTAAACCCTGCCGTTCATTCATTTTAGTTTTTTTTTTTTTTTTTTAAGGATCCCCATAAGCATTTTACTGTAGCGGCTGCAACTCTTCCTTTGGTAGAGCGTGTCCCCTTATCTGATTATCTGCTGTCAAAAGCGCGTCAGTGTCGAAAGACGATTCTCTTCCTCAATAGTGTGCAGCAAATTCTACTAGATGAAAAACCTAATGAGTTTAACATCCTGGCATTTAAAGCATACTACATTTCAGAAATTGTATATATTATAAAGCATGGTATTTTCACATACCCAAAATGCCTACAATTTAGAATGCTAGTACGGGCATTCAGACACTCATATTCCACAACATTCTCATATTTTCTGACTCTAAATTTGGGTGCTTTTTTTATCCTGAGGCACAGTATCGAAATCTAATCATAAAGAGGGGGTTGCTGGGAGAACACTGGACTTGTCTGCACTGCCCTCTATTGTCTGATACCTTCAGCACAAACGTCAATCAACCACCTCTGGGCGTGTCTCAGGTTTGCTCCGGCAGAGGAACATATTAATCAAAAAACACAATTTGTTTAGCATCACGCAGCGCCTCTGACGCAAGAATCTTTAATGAAACTTCAAAAACCAACTAAACTGGCTTACGCCACCCGTGGATAATGCTAAAGTTGTGCCTGAACCCGATGGGTAAACTGGGTGCTAAGTTCAATGAAAGGTAAAGCAAAAAACTAAATGTGTCCAGCGCTGCTTGTGGGAAAGAGTGTTTGATATCAAAATAGTTTCACATATACTGTAAGTACTCTTATGGATTACACAAATAGAAATGCACATGCTTGCATCAGAAAGTTGTTTTGATTGGACTGAGAAACTTCCCGATGTTGGCTTTGATTGAATAGCGCCCTAGCCCACACATAACAAAAATAATAATAGTGGACAGTTGTTGAAGACCACTTCCTTACATTGCTGAGGTAATTTGGGACAAATTAACACAATGTTGTCTTAATCTGCTTTCACAGCTAAGCATATTTACCCAGTAGGACTACAAACATGACTGTAATAGCATGCACGTGTCATTGGGGAATTCCAAATCAATGTTCAGCTAATGCTTAGGCTTCAAGTATGAATAAGCTTCCACAATTATCTGAAGGCGCGAGACTAGTGTCTGATTCAGGGAGATGCACCTTCAGCAAGTTACCAGTATGCTAATTGTTGTATGCTAATTTTCCTCACTAATTATTAATTTGCTCATTAATTTCCTTATTAGCTTGATGGAGAGATAAAAACAGCCTCTTTGCATTTTCAAAATCTCATGGATGCTAAAAAAAAATCCATCAAATCCATCACAATCCTATCCTCATTGTTTTTGGGCCTGTGACGGTTCGCCATTTGATTCACGCTTAGACACAGAGAATAAAATTGTATCTTTTGAGGTACAGCATATGTGAGGCTTGCCATGAGATGCCACACACGGGACTAGTGTAGGCTAGGTGAAGGACTGGTTCCCTATGAGATGTTGATTGCTGATGAATCATTATCTGCCTCTCCCACACTTCAATCAGAGCCAAAGAGGGAATTCAGCTCCTACTGTAAATTCAGCAATACAGGAGAATTTTCAGCAGACCAGGGACAAAATAGTATTGCCTCCTTTCAAATATTTTGTATGCGCTTGATTCAGACCTGGGTTCAAAATAGTTTTCTTTCAAATACTTTAGCTGTGCTGTTTTGACATTTCCTGGCACAATGGAACCAATAGAAGCGTCCCAAAAGTGATACACCCCGCCCCAGCTGGTGCTTCAGGTAGGCTCAATCAAACACACAAAGAATGTTGAAGAGAAACAAATACAATTTGGAATTTGATCTAGCTTGCTTTACATAATGGAACGATGGAATAATCCCCAAAATGCTAAACCCGCCCACACAAAACATTATTGTAAATGACTGTAAACCAATTCAAGTGCACCTGAAATACTTAAAAGTGAATTATAAATAAGACGTCATACTATTTCAGCTGTACACATTGTTCCCTGGCATCCTTAGGAATGCCTTGTTGTTCACTACAGAACCGTCATTGCGTAACTGCTCATTGACCTTTGAATATTTAATCTGCTTTCACTAGACCTACTCTCACCGCTTACACCTTCAGGGGCCGAGACAAAGGGAGTGTCACCGCTTACACCTTCAGGGGCCGAGACATAGGGAGTGTCACCGCTTACACCTTCAGGGGCCGAGACATAGGGAGTGTCACCGCTTACACCTTCAGGGGCCGAGACAAAGGGAGTGTCACCGCTTACACCTTCAGGGGCCGAGACAAAGGGAGTGTCACCGCTTACACCTTCAGGGGCCGAGACATAGGGAGTGTCACCGCTTACACCTTCAGGGGCCGAGACAAAGGGAGTGTCACCGCTTACACCTTCAGGGGCCGAGACAAAGGGAGTGTCACCGCTTACACCTTCAGGGGCCGAGACATAGGGAGTGTCACCGCTTACACCTTCAGGGGCCGAGACAAAGGGAGTGTCACCGCTTACACCTTCAGAGGCCGAGACAAAGGGAGTGTCTCAGCACTCTAAAAGGGGCTTCCTTGTCTCACTAGCTCATTCCTTGTCTTCCTGTGTCAATCAGAAACGGAGTAAAACATTAAACTTTTCCAATAAGAAATACAAATTCTCCTTTCCACACCGTTTTAAACTGTTTTGATACGGTGTGCCCTAATGAATACAACTTCCCCTTTTCTTTGAAGATATCAGCACATTGTTTCCTGCAACAAGATAACTCAGATGTGCATTTTTTCTCTCACAAAAAATACCAAAATGGGCGAGAACAATAAGGAGTCCAACTAGTGGACTTATTTTCACCTGTCCAAGTCCTCTGAATCATCCTGGATAAAATAAAAGAGACAGGGAAAGACCGCTACAACATACTACTGTGAGACAACCATAAAGTCTATAGCAGAATGCTGGCGGTTGGAGCGACAACACCATTAGCCAAAATCAGTCACTTCACAGAAACAGGCTGGCTAGTGGTGGTGCTATGTCAGACTCAGTCATGCGTGGCAACAAAGCACTGACCTCAACCGCCTTTCTTTAAGTGCCGTTGATATTTCTGGTACCAAACTGTAGTGTAGTGCGGCGGTGTAAAGAATGGTGCTATCGCAACACGGTTGGAAATGTGATCAACACATTCACCAGTGGCGGCTGCTGAGGGGAGGACGGCTCATAATATTTGCATCAAACACATGGAAACCATGGAAACCATGTGTTTGGTGTATTTGATACCATTCCACCTATTCCGCTCCAACCATAACCACAAGCTCATCCTCCCCAATTAAGGTGCAACCAACCTCCTGTGACATTCACCTACACATTTAGACTCAATGGAGGTAGCTCCGGCGTTCAAATGGTCTGGCCACAATTCAACTACAGGTACACACACAACAGAGCCTGCCGATGGTGTTCAGTCAATCTTGGCTGATACCAAAGGACAAGCCCCACCTTTTTATTGGCTGATACCAAAGTACAAGCCCTACCATTCTCTTGGCTGATACCAAAGTACAAGCCCTACCATTCTCTTGGCTGATACCATAGGACAAGGCCCACCTTTTTATTGGCTGATATCAAAGTACAAGCCCCACCATTCTATTGGCTGATATCAAAGGGCAAGACCCACCATTTTTTCCCTCCGACACACACCTACACAGACATGAATTGTCGCACCACAAAGAGAAAGAAAGAGAAAAAGAGAGAGAAAGAGAAAAAGAGAGAGAGAGAGAGAGAGAAAAAGAGAAAAAGAGAGAGAAAAAGAGAAAAAGAGAGAGAGAGAGAGAGAGAGAAAGACGTAGAGGCACCACTAAACCAGAGAATGCAGCCTAAATAAATTATGTAATGTGCAGTGTAAGTGAAGGAGATGAAGGTAATACACAGATAGAGGGGGATGAAGAGAACGGCGAGGTGGTCTGGGTATCTAGTGTACTGGGGCACTGAGAGGCTTTAACATTACAGGAACGCTACAGAAACGTTGATGAAACATTGTAAATCATTACAGACTCAAGCCACAGGGTGTGACATTCTAGAACTTCATGACTTTGAGTGATGTTACATCCCCACAACAATGTCTGTGTGTGTGTTGCTGACTTCTTCTGTGTGTGTGTGTGTGTGTGTGTGTGTGTGTGTGTGTGTGTGTGTGTGTGTGTGCATAAATCTGTCTCAACAGATCAAGGAGCAGAGGGGCAGTGTTTGTAATTTAACTCCAGCCATCAGAACCTGTTAGGAGTGAAGGGGATTTGTACACCGCAGACGGGCCGGGTCACATATACTATCTATTAAACCACTGCCATTGGCTGAGACAAAATCTATTTCAATTAAAACCACTGTTGCGCCCAGGACAGGTCCCCATCCCGAACGGAACGTGCACAACTCAAAGTAGAGCCCCTGACAAAAAACACATTACTTGTTCCAATTTGAACCAGAAGTTTCAGATGGATAAGCCAAACCGAACTATCCAATCACAGCTGTTGTGATGACTTCGGGAGAAAGTGTGATAAAGACCAGATCGAAGGACATCTGATCAGTTGGAACCCAATCGTAAGCGTCTGAATGACCTTTGTACTCTTTTTATTTTGTTGCATGGATTTGTAAAATAACTTTAAAAGCGGAGGACGCTGCAAAGAGGCAAACAGCAAACACATTAACCCCGCTTGATAACCCTGCATTACAATTAAATCAAAAGAGATGAGCGACTTCACATCCATTCATGCCACTTGTACGTTATTAAGTTCGGGGAGGATTGTCTAATTTATTCATGGAACAACATGCTCTGGGTTTATAATTTCCAACAGCAAACATCTCTCTTCATCAAACATCTCCGCTGTACTAACCAATGATCCCTGGCAGCTCAGGTGTCCACGTGATTAACATGTCAGATACTGTATGTCATCTATCACGTCTGTGTCGGTGTGCAATCATGACAGGTTATTACCTGTCCTTCAGGGAGGCTGAACTCTGACCACAAGAGGGGTGGGGCGCCATGTCTTCATGCCTCCCTGCCTTGTTCCTATGGTGTGCACAAGGATTCAACCCCCCCCCCCCCCCCCCTCTCTCTCATGCCACTCCGTTCATTAATAAACTATGTTTGTGCCTGGCGGAGTGATCAAGCATGAAAAACAAAGGCATTATGTAACGCCATGCATGGAATACTAAATCGGAGGCCTTGTCTTTTGGATTTTGATGAGTGGGAGTGTTGGCTGAAAATAGTTGGGATTATTATGGGGTGGGATTCATGCTGTTTGTGCTGTATACAACTACAACATGGAGTGGGAGGCGATGCATGCGAAACCAAGCTACAGTAACAGGCCTTTAGAAGAACTCCTCAGAAGGACGTTGTACCAAATGAGTTTTGTATCTAGATATTACTAGGCAAAAAAAAAAAATATGGTCATGTTACAAAAGAGAGACTTATTGTAATTGAAAAGCAATGTGCTTAGGTTTGATTGACCTGTATGGCACAATGCAAACATGGGGTTGGTAACACCATGACGGGACCTCCGCAGAGCAAGGAAAGGGACCTCCGCAGAACAAGGGTAGGGCCCTCCGCAGAACAAGGGTAGGGCCCTCCGCAGAACAAGGGTAGGCTCCTCCGCAGAACAAGGGTAGAGACCTCCGCAGAACAAGGGTAGGGTCCTCCGCAGAGCAAGGTAAGGGACCTCCGCAGAGCAAGGTAAGGGACCTCCCAAGAACAAGGATAGGGACCTCCGCAGAACAAGGGTAGAGACCTCAGCAGAGCAAGGTAAGGGACCTCCGCAGAGCAAGGTAAGGGACCTCCGCAGAACAAGGGTAGGGACCTCCGCAGAACAAGGGTAAGGGCCCTCCGCAGAGCAATGTAAGGGACCGCAGAACAAGGGTAAGGGACCTCCGCAGAGCAAGGTAAGGGACCTCCGCAGAACAAGGGTAGGGATCCTCCGCAGAACAAGGACATGGACCCTCCGCAGAACAAGGGTAAGAACCTCCGCAGAACAAGGGTAAGAACCTCCGCAGAACAAGGGTAGGGGCTTCCGCTGAGCAAGGGCAGGGACCTCCGCAGAACAAGGGTAGGGACCTCTGCAGAACAAGGGTAGAGACCGCAGGCAGAACAAGGTAAAGGACCTTCGCAGAACAAGAACAGGCACCTCCGCAGAACAAGGGCAGGGACCTCCGCAGAACAAGGGCAGGGACCTCCGCAGAACAAGGACAGGGACCTCCGCAGAACAAGGACAGGGACCTCCGCAGAACAAGGACAGGGACCTCCGCAGAACAAGGACAGGGACCTCCGCAGAACAAGGACAGGGACCTCCGCAGAACAAGGACAGGGACCTCCGCAGAACAAGGACAGGGACCTCCGCAGAACAAGGACAGGGACCTCCGCAGAACAAGGACAGGGACCTCCGCAGAACAAGGACAGGGACCTCCGCAGAACAAGGACAGGGACCTCCGCAGAACAAGGACAGGGACCTCCGCAGAACAAGGACAGGGACCTCCGCAGAACAAGGACAGGGACCTCCGCAGAACAAGGACAGGGACCTCCGCAGAACAAGGACAGGGACCTCCGCAGAACAAGGACAGGGACCTCCGCAGAACAAGGACAGGGACCTCCGCAGAACAAGGACAGGGACCTCCGCAGAACAAGGACAGGGACCTCCGCAGAACAAGGACAGGGACCTCCGCAGAACAAGGACAGGGACCTCCGCAGAACAAGGACAGGGACCTCCGCAGAACAAGGACAGGGACCTCCGCAGAACAAGGGTAGGGACCTCCGCAGAACAAGGACAGGGACCTCCGCAGAACAAGGACAGGGACCTCCGCAGAACAAGGACAGGGACCTCCGCAGAACAAGGACAGGGACCTCCGCAGAACAAGGACAGGGACCTCCGCAGAACAAGGACAGGGACCTCCGCAGAACAAGGACAGGGACCTCCGCAGAACAAGGACAGGGACCTCCGCAGAACAAGGACAGGGACCTCCGCAGAACAAGGACAGGGACCTCCGCAGAACAAGGGTAGGGACCTCCGCAGAACAAGGGTAGGGACCTCCGCAGAACAAGGGTAGGGA